>NW_009225708.1:2820-3102 GCF_000690835.1 Fulmarus glacialis
CTTGCACGACACGCGTCAGGAGGCGTTTGGGTTGTCCCCTGGAAACTGGGGGCTTAGCAGCAGGGGTGGCCCCTTCTTTCCACGTGGGATTTTTGGGTCCCGCCTGCCCCACAGCTTCCCTGTGGCTCTCCGGTCCCTGCCCCGCTGGCAGGGCACCCCGTAATCAGCAGAGCGGTGGCAGTGCTGCTGGGAAGCCGGTCTGCCCGAGGAGCGCTGGGGTCCGGTGGGAAAACATCTTGTACCGATCAGTAGCACATGCTACTTGGAGTCTGGCAGCTGAAA
>NW_009225708.1:3686-3935 GCF_000690835.1 Fulmarus glacialis
AGCCTATCCAGGCTCGGTCCCAGACAAGTTGGACAAGCCAGGGCTAAACGTCCTGCTTGGTTAGGCTGGGTTTGTGCACGGGGTGGGGTTTGCATGGCCCCTGTGCTTTCGGGGAGCGGAGTTCTTCCTCTGGGGCTGGAGCCAAACCCCGCTGAGGCTGTGGGTGATGCCTGGCAGGGAGGGGGGGCTCAGGGGCCTCCAGCAGCCTCCTCCCTCGGGAGGGCCAGAGCGTGGGGGGGACAGGTTTGG
>NW_009225709.1:0-235 GCF_000690835.1 Fulmarus glacialis
TGTGTATTTCAGATATATAAATATATATATAAAATATAAGAGTACAGGTTGACATTTATATTTTTAACCATGCCCGTTCCCTCCCCGTGGCACAGCTCGCACTCGTCTGCTGCGGTCGGCTGCTGTCACTTTGCTGTTGCTTGATGAAAGAGAGGACCGGGGACTGGCCGAGGAGGGGACAGGTGCGTTACAGCCGATGCTGGCAGGGCCGGGGGGGCGAGGGCCGGGAACCGCA
>NW_009225709.1:343-5572 GCF_000690835.1 Fulmarus glacialis
GGGGATGTTTGTTTTGGAGGGGTGAGCACCTCCCATCGGTGGCATTCGCTCCTCTCCCTCGTTGGGGCTCAGCCGAGTACCCAACCACTGGGAACGGTGATACAAACGATACAGGAGTTTAATCTCCACCCCGTCAGGCAGAAGGAAATAAAAAACCACATCCACCACCCATGCTGCTCCGTCCCTGCGTTCACAGGGCCTGGCTGCGGGTGCAAGCAGCACCCACGGGGACTCGGAGCGATGCTGGAGAGGGGGAGAAACCTGCATCCGCGCCCGCCCTGCCAGACGCAGCCCTCTGGGGGTGTTTGTACCCTGGGAGAGAAGCCCAGAGGTGTGACGGGTCTCCTGGCCTGGACCTGCCTCCCTCTGTCCCACACAAACAGGGGATTGGGTCCAAGACCTGGGTTAAGCCTGGCTTTGCCGCAGCTGCCCCAGTGACAAGCCGGAGCACTTTAGCCTAGCAGCTTAAGTGCCCAGTTCCCACAGATTTCCCCCAAAAGCCTGGCCCAGACCTTCACCCCACAGCAAGGTCAGGCTCTGCCTCCCCGCGGGAGGTGTGCAAGGTTAGGGCAGGGACTTACACGGAAGTCTGTCCCCTGCAAACTCACGGCGGCCCTCAGGCACAGGCGAGGCACCCAGCAGCGCTTTTTCCACTTTCCAAACGTTTTTCACAGAAGAAAACGCAACCACAGAATTAAAAGTGACGTGGGACAATGAAAATGCCTTTCGATGGTGCACAAGCTGGCATCATTCAAAAGCCCAGGCCTCTCCAAACAGGAGCCTCCCCCCGCAAGCACCCCACGAGCTGTCGGCTCTTCTAAAGCGGCTTCAGCTGGTCGGTGTCAGCCTGGTCAGCCTTCCTCCGTGAGAAGCTCTGAATATTAGGGGCAGGAATCTCTACCTGGAGCTACGAGACTCGAAAGCTGGAGGTTACATTTAAACAGGTTGTCCAGTTCAATCTGGAAAAGGAGGTTTAATAATCAAATAAAAAATAAAAAAAAAAAATTATAAAGTGCTTTCCCTGTGCCTTATCACACATGGGACTGGCATAAAAATGAGACAGGAGAAAATACTGTCATTTAAACCACATTATATATATTGTCATTTAAACCCCATTTTATTCTACTAAACCACATTAAAAGGCTAAAGGAAATCAACA
Source organism: Fulmarus glacialis (assembly GCF_000690835.1). Taxonomy (NCBI): domain Eukaryota; kingdom Metazoa; phylum Chordata; class Aves; order Procellariiformes; family Procellariidae; genus Fulmarus; species Fulmarus glacialis. The sequence continues at coordinate 1,503 of NW_009225709.1, forward strand.
GAAGATTTTTTTAAACACCACAATTTCAGTAACGTAGAACTTTCATTAACAAGTTTTTAAAGTATTGTTACAAAACAGCAAGTTTTTAAAGATCTGATCCAGCCTTGAAGCACAACGACGGGACACCAGCAAAGCTGCCCCACGCCAGAAGGGGAGGAAACAGCACACGTAAAGCCACTGCCGGTGTGAAATTTTCTGGAAAGTTCAGTGTTCGTGCTCGGCGGGGGTTAAGACAGCCCGCAGGAGGGCACGGGCTGCTGCTGGCCATAACGAAACCCCACCTCTGTCCCTCAACCCCTTCCAGCTTCTAACATGACATCCTTTCCTGGCTGTAGTAAGGAGGGCACAGATTACTTCGCTTGCTCCCCTCTTTTTGAGGTACGCTGGATAAGTGCACGGTGCTGATCCATCGGGCATTGCCCCCAAAGCACCACGATCTTGAACTTTTAATATAGTTTTTCATTCCAACCGCGAGACGTTTCCTGCAACTGTGGAGTTCCGCGGCACCAACCGCAGAGATCAGCGCTGGAACAAGCAAGAAGCACAGCGCGAAGCACAGCGCTGAGGAAAGATTACCTGCAACAACAGACACCCCAAAGCCTCGAGATTCAAACTGGGCCAGTCGCTCCTCGGGGGGTTCCCAGCAGCAGCGCTGCAGTCCACGGAAAACATTTGCATTTCGAGATCGCTCCCCGCAGGCGGGGGAGCTCGGGGAGGAGCGTTACTGAGGAGAGCCGGGGTGGCTTACGGAGCTCCATCGCCGCTTTCTTCAGCGCTGCTGAAGGAGCGGAAGGCTTTGTGCAGGGCCCCGCGGCGAAACAAGTCCGAGTGAGCCGCTGCCGTCTCTGCTAGTGATGCGGGAGCGTCCGCTGGCAGACAGAAGCGGACGGATCAGTGGGGAAAGGAACACCATGTTGCCAGCATAAAACTATTCGCTTCTCATTCTTCCCTTGTCCCCAGAGAGTTTTGCACTCTCCCTCGCCATACAGTTTTTCTTCTCGTAACCCTTCTCTCTCCTTCTTAACCCTTCGCGTCCTGCAGCTCCCCCATGGGATTTGACAGCTGCAGAAAGCGCAAGCGCCTTAAGAAACACCCACTGCTGACCGTAACGTGGGAGCCTCAGCCACCTGGTTGCTCCCTCAGCTCAGAAGGCATTGAAATTTGTGAGCAAAGGCAGAACTTCACCTATTAAAAGGATGGCTACTGCAAGGAAAGGAGAGGGGGAACTGTTGATACAGTACACGACCCCTCCTCCAGCCTAACTGCAGGCCAAGGAGCTCGCAGAAGCAGGCCCGAGACCGTGACTGATGGCAGAGAGAAGAGAATATTAGTCCCAGCTGCTCTGCCCAGAGCTCCATCTAGCTGCACGCTGGTCCACGCGCTCCGCAGCCCGGCCAGCCAGCCGTGAGTGGGACACGGCGTGGCTGGAAACATAGGGAGACAGACGGGCAAATGATTCCTCAGCCCAGTTTGGCATTTGTAGTAACCGGTAGCGCAGATCCAGGATTAAGCCGCGCCACGGCGTTAGGGCTGCACCAGCCACTCAGCGCTGCGGTCAGTCTTTGCCGTACCGGGAGGAGGGAGCATTGCTGATACAGAAGAGGGGGAGCAGGTGACGTCAGGAAAAGATTTTCAGGCAGAGATCTTTGTTAGGAGTATTCAGACCTCCGTTATGAGTATTTCGCAGTATCCCTGACCCTTTCAAAGGGGTCATAGCCCTCGCTCCTGCCTCTCTTCTCTCTGCCGATGCACTGCAGCACATGCCAGCGCACCTACGAGTGCAGCAGGGGCAGTTAGGGCCTGGCTGCACAATGTGAGACATCCCAACACCAGGCCTCAATTAGTCATTTATCTGATTGCATTGAGAGAGAGAAATTCCTGGCGCTGAAAAGATCCTGTCTTATTTACCTACAAGTAACTCCCACGCTCCGAAAGATCACGGGGCTGGGTGCCAGGTTTTCAAGGATCAGAAACGAGTCCGAGGCCGTAAGTCGACTGGAACAAACTACCACTGCCATTGAGGCTGGCAGCGTCCCAGTTTCTGGCTGCACTTGCTCACCAGGCTCTCCCACATGTGCAGAGTGCGCTAGCACAGGCTGGGCTCTATCCGTGAGACTTGTGAGAACAGCATCCTGATCCTGCTGGGACCATACCGGAGCCTGCACTCCGAGTAATCGCAAACTGGGAACCAGCAGCCCGTCCGTCTGACGTGATCCAAGCTCGCGCTCACACCTTTCTTTTCTCAGCCCCATATTTCCCTCCCTCCAGCCACCCCATCTTGCCAGTATTGCAAGAGATCCGTGCTCTTGTGCTAGGGATGAATTACAACTGCTTCAAGACCCAGCACCGATTGCACACAACCTCTTCTATAATTTTTTCTCCCTCAGAAATAAGACAGCTTGCTCCCTTTAGTCCCCAAACTCAACTAGAAAGAAACCCCATCTGTCTGCAGAACCACAGTACAGCCTGCTCACCCCACACCCCCAGACAGACCCCTGCACCGTCCACTTACGTGTGCAGGAAACGATGACTTCAGTGGGGAGGCTGCGACAGAGATCTCCATAAAGCAGCCTCGCGTTGAACGGAAAGGTCTTGCTTTTACTTGACACTTTGTAATTGAAGACCAGCAAGTTACACAAGGAGTTCCTCTGCAAGGTTCCTTCTATCTGGTCTGAAAAGTGTTCCTAGAGGGACGAAGACAAGTTCTGAAACATGAAGCTAGGAAGGGAGTCCATTAGCGTGGGGCTGGAAGCTCGCCGAGTGCAGTGCCCCCACCCTCCGTACCAGCCTGGCATGCCCGTACGCTGTACATCGAGCAACCCTCACTTGGGAAAGACTTAAATAAACCAATGCTCGTGCACACCCTTAAGCCATGTCCTCCAGCGGCTTTTTACAAGATCACAGCTATTTCAGCTTAGGGACCTCCGGAGTTTGGCAGTAAATTTTAAATGAGCCACCAGACAACATCCAAGTACGTGACAATCGATGAAACGGGTAAACGAGTTCATAGTTGCACGAGAAGTTCTAAAAACCAGAACTGGGCTCCGCATAAAGAGAAGTGCCAAGATTCCCCCCAGCACTTCAGAGACTCGTAACACTTGGTACATCAAAGGGAAAAGGACGGGTGAACAGCATTGCTGCGGCCACTGATACCTGTAACTGGTCTGCCTGGTACCTCCTCCCCACGTAAGCGTTCAGGTGGTCGGACAGGACAGACAAGAAGCGCCTGATGTCCGTCTGCAAGTACTTCTTGGCGATCTGCTCCAGGGGGATGAAGATGGGGACGGAGTGGCGGTGAATCTGCACTTCTGCCTTGGCGAGCAGGTCCAGGTAGTAGGAATCCAAGTAGGTGCCCTCGTAAGCCGTGCTGATGCAGAAACACACTCCCCGCTTGGTCAGCTTCCCAGCGATCCCTTGGGTCCAGAGGGAGGGTTTACTCAGCAAACCGCAAGGCAGCTTTGCTGGGGCAACACAGACTGCAAGAGGGGCTGCGTCCTCGTACTACGCTAGCTCAGGGAGCTCCCTCAGAGGATTAAAGACTCGCAAGAGTTTAGGGACATAAAACACAGCAATTTTTTAATAAGGGGCCTCTAACGAATTCAAGCAGCTTAAATTCCCCACAACTGAGTTATGCTGCCGCTTCCAAACACGGTTCTAGCTCCAGCGCGACAGGGAGGACAGGCTGGGTGGAGGAAGGCAACGCTCCACTGCCCCAAGGAGAGCGGCAGGAGTGCTCATGGCGGGGCTCAGCACGCTTGCATCAAGGCAGGACTCACATCCTCACACTGTCCGGAACACAGAGCAAAGGCGACTCTCGTTGGAAACCAAAAAAATTAAAATACAAAGCTCAGGAGCAGATGAAAAGAGAGTGCTGACCTCACATGCTTGCTTGGAAGACCCAGACCCGCTGGATATTTAACTGCCTAATTCCCAAAGATTTCATTCATAAGGTAGATACGCGTTTTCCAGACTTTAGTTTAAATGATACAGTTCAGTAAATTATAGCTCCTGGAACATCCCAGAGGCCTCCTGTGAAAGGCAGGTGATTACAAGGTTACCGCTCCTCTCGC
>NW_009225709.1:5603-7224 GCF_000690835.1 Fulmarus glacialis
GACTCTAAATGCTCCAAGCACAACAATAGCAACGTTAACGGGGAAGTTACACTTCACATCAGGCTCATTTTCCAAAATTTAACACCCCAGAAATGCAGCCGTTGGCAGAACACATGCAAATCTTGAGACATTACCTGTGAGGTAAAAGACCTCCAGCATGGCCTTAATGCTTTTTATCTTCCACTCTAAAACAGCCCGAGCACTGGGCTGTGCCAGATCCGACACGACTCCTTCTTTCCCAAGTTGCTACAAAAGCAGAAGAGAAGAGAGGTCAGAAATCGCTGACACGAACATGTCACCTGCAGGGAACCCAGTCAGGCTACAGAGAAATAATAACGCGGCTCTGAGAAAAGCGAGATGGCGTTTCAAGCAGTAGAGGGGAGAAATGAAGCAGAAGCTGGGAGAAAAACTCAAGAAAAGAATTCAGAAATGGCCACACGACCTCCAAGCAAGTAGACCCAGCAGTTCTGGACCACACGGTACTGAAAACAGGGGACACCGGGACTACATGTCACTTAAAAAGGGAAAATAAAAAAATAATAGTTGACTCTATATGAATAATCTCAGTAAATCCACCCTCTGAGAGCATGAGCACACCACAGCCCTCTGCCAGATGTCTGCAGCAAGCCCTTTCTCACCCCCTTTTGCTGCAGGTCCACTTTAGCCCGCAGCTCATCCCTCTGGAGTCTCAGCTCCTGCACTCTTGCTTTCAGCCTGGCCAGCTTCTCTTCTTGCTGCTCTGTTTCCTCTTGCTTCACGGCTGCCTCATAAGCCCGCGCCTCCAGCATTTCCAGGTGAGCAAACACCCCTGCAAGGAAAAGCACGACACACTCAAAAATCCAGGCTGTGATTATTAGTCGGTCCAGGGCAGATACATAAAGAAACCACTTACAAGAGCTTTTCAAAGGGACAGAGGACAGGCAAACACCTGGCGAAGAGGCTTTCGGGAATTTTACACAGCGAGGCTGAGTGCCAGCAGACCCTAACACTGGAGTGCCCCACACCAGCTAGCTAAGCTCCTGAAAAGCAGAGTAAGCTAGCAAACGCACCAGTCCCGATCCCAAGAGATGTGCAATTCCCAGTTTTACTTCTAACCCAGTACACAGAGCAGTGAAGTGACTACTCTGAAGCCCCGGAATATCAGCCTAAGAGTGACTCAAGACACAACTCAGCAAGCCAGGGGGTCACTTCTGGCCCCAAGCATTTTAGGGTTCACTCCTGCAGGAGGACACACTTTGCACACTCGGATGTCCTGCGCCCCAGACAGCTCACCATCTGGTGAATACGCTTTCCCTTCCTCCATCTTCCCTCGCCACTCTCCCGCAAGCAAGAAGGCAGGCGTCAGCCCTCCCCGGCCAGGCTCCGTCCCTTGGGATGCGGTGACGTGGGGGCAGCGAGAGCTCTTCCTCAGGGGACCTTCCTCTTCCTCCTCCTGCTGCAACGGGACTCCGAGAAGAGTCGAGGGCAGGTCTAGCACCCGGGCCGGCCCCACGCAGGAACAATCCCATGGGCCGGTGGCTGAAACGACACGTTATAACCCACCATTTTCTATAAGCCACCATTTCACACCAGCTCCGCAAGGAAACCCCCCGGGAGTGCAGGCACGGACACGATTCACCGG
>NW_009225710.1:0-13664 GCF_000690835.1 Fulmarus glacialis
AGCATTGCATGGGGTTGGTGTGGCCAAAGCGCAGGACCCGGCACTTGCCTTGTTGAGTCTCATACAATTGGCCTCAGCCCATCGATCCAGCTCACTTTCATGATTCTGCTATCAAACCAAGGATCTCAGAATTATTTCAACAGTAACATTCTGAAAGAAATTGCATGCATTCTGCATGTGTCAATAAATCAACCATGAAAAATATTTCAGCCATGACATACTGGATGGTGTTAGTGAAGTAACAGGAAGGTTACCTGCAGATATAGCTGGCTATTTTTTTTCCTCCTTGCAGCTGCCAGATGGTGTTGAACAGAACAAACTGCTATGCAGGGTAGCTGAATTTTTACCAGGTAAGTGTGCCATTACACACAGCATTTTTATCTATCCAGGTGCCTTAGGGGAATGATATATACATATTTGATCCAATAAAAAAAAGAAAATATTGAATAATCAGCATGTTCTTTGTGTTGTCTTTCACACATTAAATTATAAATTATACAGATAGAAACATCTTTCTAACAAAAAAACCCCATCTGATCAAAGCAACAAACACTACTGGAAAAAACCAAAACAAAACTATCTTTACATAGCCTGCCATAATTTAAAATATAACAAAGGCTATCACATGGCCTACATATATTTAAAAAGAACAGTAAGAGACAGCACCTCTTGCTATTCTTAAAGAAATAAGATAATTTTGTAGCCTGAATTATGGATTCCAGTCTCATTTTACAGTACTGCAAACATATTAAGGATACAATTCAATGGACCTCACATGGCAAAACACTAATCAAGACTTTGGTTTTGTTTATTTTTTAAATAAAGGAATGGCTACTGTAATTAGAATAACAGGAGTAATTTTTAGATGCAGTAGGCAGAATGAAATGGACCAAGGCAAAACAAAAATACAAACCTCCAAATCTTACTCCTGAAGAGAGAACGGGGGAAACTTTCATGGCCACATATGGTCTCATCTGAAAGAGCACTTCCCACACTAACTTCCCATTAGTTCTTTATGAAACGTTGGTTCAAAAACTGATTCAAAAGAAGGATGACCTAGTGAGTCACCAGTATCTTTTAAGGAAACATAAGAAATACCTTCAAGACCTCTTGCCCTACTATTCGATTGTATCCTATTTATAAGAGCACTATCTGAGATTGCATACATTTATTCAAATATTTGAGTAGATTTAAAAAATATTTTCCATATGGAAAGCACTCTTCCCACATTTATTATGGAAGCAAATGAGAACTTTTATTCTCCACTACTTTACAACTAAAACCATAGTAATAATTTCTGGGCCTCTCACTGCCACCTTCTGAAACGCTGAAATGCTAGTCCTATAAATTCAGTAAAAATACCATATCCTATTTATACATTACTAACATAGCAAATGTTTACTCCAAACAGAGTGCCTCCTTGCTAAAAACAAGTTTACTAACCTATGCATGTTTTTAGCTTTTATTACAGAGCGAGCATAGGGTGAAGGTCTTGTAATTTAGCATGATTAGCCATTTGTGAAGGATACATTTTTTTTTAAACTTCACCATTAATGTGTTATTCTGTAAGTAGATGAGGACATATGCAAGTTTAAAATGAAATTTACACATTAAACAACATGAGATGATCTTTCATTTCTTTAAGAAATTAATTCATTGCTAATGAAGGGTGAAAGACTGACTGAATCAGTCATTAATTTAACCTTTCCTTTTTGATAAAATCAGCTGAGCTACTACTTCTCACTTACAAGGATATGTCAGGGGAACAAATCATTTTATAACAATTCAGTGAAAGGTATAATCATGGTAGTATTTACAAAACGCATTAGCTAGAAATTTACTGAGCCACCTTCAGGTTATTAGAATAATTGATTAATGAACCTTCCTAATACCATATGGGCATCAACCACAAACATTTTAGAGATTCAAGTTTAAAACTACTTTAACAATTATAACTTCTAAAAATGACCACATGTGCTTTTAAAAAGGAAATACACGAGCTCCTATCAGGCCTAATCTATCTAAATAAAGCAATATATATACGAGTTCCTTGTGCAACATTTTGGAAAAAAGAAAAAAAACGAAAAACTCAGAGTAATGTGATAATCAATATAATACCAGCCTGAATGAAAAGAAAAAAAGGAATAGCAGTAGGACAATAAGTCCTGTTGGAGGTGTCTTCATTTACATTATATATTCAGAGCAATTCCAGTCCATCTTTGTTTTTTTTTTCTTTTCTTTTCTTTTTTTTTTTTTTTTTTTTTTCTCTCATGTTATAGACTCTAGTTTCTACTGGCAGCATGTAAAAAGCCTTTTTAGAGAATAAATACAGCACTTAAAAGATTTAGCTGTATTTTCCAGACCGACTGGTTTACTGAACGTTTATGTGTCAAAAGACAGACTGAAGACTAGATTTTTGTCTTCTATGGAACTTTGCAAGACCATGGTGGAAGGCAGCTTATTGCATGCTTTAATAGCAGCTGAGTTCCCAGTAGCACAGTACTGTCAGGAACACTATTATTTGTTCAGATAATTCAGTGTGCACAACTACAAGAAGGAAAAAAGTCCTTACAAATCAATATCATCTCAGGCTAAAGCAAAAACAACCTGAACACAAACCAAGGAATCAAGTAATAGTCATAACCTTCCGGCTGATCGGTATTCCAATGCTGCAGATAATTCTTCGTCATTCTACATATGAATCCAAAACTCCAAACGCCTATTCTGAAATATTCAAATTATGTATTAACATGGTAGTTACAAAGCTAGTGCCCAAACCTGGGGAAAAAAAGGAAAGGAGTTCTATGGAACAGAGCATCCTTGAAAGTGTTTATGCTTTTTAGTCCTACTGTCCAAACCTGAATGAACAAAAATTGGGCAAAACTTTATTTAGACTTTGGCTTATTATTCTTACTGAATCCAAGAATTCCAAAAATAGATAAACCTTCACTTTTACCAACCCACTAATCTAAGTTTTAGACATAAAAGTAGACAACAGTCTACATTTTATACTCAAATGTAAGAAAGTTCATCAAATACCAGACAAGTATATGATCTTTTTTGTAGAACTTCATAAAATATACCAATACTCCACAAATAAGTATTTGTACAAAGATAAATATTTGTACAAATAACAGCCTATAGCTCTCTGTGTATATTCTTCACACGTAATTATTACTGTAAAAGGCAATATAATTAAAAGTCTTCCTCATACTTCTGGAACTTTACTATCATTTTGCATCCTTGGTAATGGCCTACGCGTTTGCCTAAATGCTATTCTGGCAAAGAACACATCTGAAATATATTCTTTTCAAAGAGACTCTATACACTCATTTTTCAATATTGAAAGGTATGTTTGATTTGATTTTTGATTTTTTTTTTCCTTAACTACCGTTTTGCCTTCAGGTAATAAATGTAAATGCAAACATCTATTAAAAAAACTGCACAGGAAGAAACAGCATATACTGTTCACCAGCAAGTACTAGACTATTCTTCATAACCACTGGAAATAAAGTCTTGTCAAGTTCTTTAAATAAAATATCTTGCTTTTATCTAATAGTAACATTACATCAAATCAGGGACAGAAAGGTATAGATATCTACAGCAACGTATAGAAATGAATTCCAGTTGTTATAATAAGCCCTGGAACACTCATTTTGCTAATATTGGCCCCGAAAGAAGACAATTAGAAAGAATGGCACCCCAGCTCATTTTTATGATAGAGCCAAAAGTTTATTGGACACTTTTATCAGAAGTCTAAATGCACTCAGATTTACGTAGAGCAGTCATGTAGCCAGTTGCAGTTTATTCTAAATGGAAATACATCTGTAGTATACAGCTAAGATCAAACAGCCACTTGGAAGAACTGCCAAATGCAAACATGAGATATTACAGCCATTTGGTCAGAACGACCTTCTTAACTCTCTTACTGTAGAACTAGGAAAGAAATATAAAGGAAATAATAATGAAAAAAGACAGAGAAATTCTCCAAGAAGATCTAGGTTAAGATTACATTAACACCAGATCAAGAATTTTGTAATTTTTATTATTAAGAACTGAAATTCAATGCCAGTTTTAAAATGTTTCATTAGAATACTATGGATTGCCATCTGAGAAGACTATATGAAATCGTAAGTTAGCTTCCTCATACTTCTAATGTATACAGGAAAAGAGAAAACCACGTTAATTTTAAGCTATCTGGTTAAACTGTTAATAATCTTATGATTACTTGTGTAGATCATTTATAATATCTACACATTAGTTCACAACCATATAAAATCTACTGCTGGTATAAGATAGGACAAAATAGCTCACTGTTAGTTACTGCCAATGAGCTCACTTCAATCCTTAGACAGGTTCTGGATCTCTATTCCTTCTTTAGTGGCTTCATGAATGTTGGGATGAGGGGGTGTTTGTCTTTTTTTCAAGGGAAAAATTAACCCTATTAATCTCAATACTTTAAGATCAGCAATTGTTCAAATGCTTCACTCCTAGGATTTAAGTGAAGAAAGAGCAATCTCAGTTTACTTCCTGCTGGTGTGTACACAAACAACATTTATCACAATAAGCAGTAACTTGCCCACATATCAGCCGGCTATCTCAGCTCACCTTTTCTTTAGATTCTTAGTGAAAAATCCTTTCAATACTCTGATTTCATTGAAATAAGATTTCTTCTTCTCTCAGTTTTCCTTACTCAGTTTTTTCTAACATATTTACATGTCTTGTTTGCTTTTTCTCTGGTGTGTTTTTTACAAATTTTTGAGTAAGACTTAGTGCACCAGTCCAGCATGTTAAGGGAGGAAAATGAAAACTAAATATATGCAAGCAACTACAGATGAATAAAACAGTAAGGGTTATTGGTTTTACCCGATTCTGGCTTGGTTGAAGCATGCCAGTTCCACACTGACTTACACTGCTGATGAGGGACCTGAGCTTGCATTGAGCAAGGGGCCAATGGGGCCCTGGTGACTTTGCGCAGCTTTAGGGGAAGTTAATGGAAATCACTGGGTATTTGGCATTTCAGGGGGGAAAAAGTCACTTTGTTGGCTGCCTAAATACAGATTTAAGAGACCATCTTTGGTCATTTTTTAATAGTGTGTCTGTCCATAATGTTCAGCGCTACGTATACTGAAAATCTGTTTTCTTCCTTTCATCTCCCTCTTTTACCACAACAAGTTTTTGTCATAAGAGCTCCAAGCAGGATTATTAATATACAAAACCGCTTCATTGGGCACTGTGTGAGAGCTTCCTACAACAGCATTTTAACTCGTTATTTAGTAATCTCAGCTCTCATGATAACTGAGATGTCTGAGCATCTCACCTCCACTGGTTGCACTCACAATGTCTATAATTCTGTCTACCCATGTAACTTCAAAACTACGTGCAAATGCAAAGTATATTTAGTGGGTTTTCAGTGCAATTCAGCTAGAGCATTATGCAGCCACAAGCCCCAGTCCTTCCACCTTTACCTTAAGGTGAGTTAACTTTGCAGCACAGTCAGGATCAATTTGCTAGAAAAACAACCCACATGGACCAGCAATCCTATTGCTCCAATTGGTATTAAATTTATATACAATACTATTTTTACTATGCCTTGGAGCTAAGTTTACCCAAAAGTAAAGTGGGACCCAGAAATTTTTTTTTACTTCTGTCATGATATACCAAGAAAGTTTAGTGCAATGAGACAGCCATCTCTGTTTTGTCTTCCAGTACATGTGAATTTACAACAGATTGCAGAATCCCTCTCTTAATCGTTTGTCTGGTGCTGCGCATCACGCCCACCACAGGGCATATCACAGCAGAGCGGGTATGCAGGAAGGTCCTCTCTTGCCCTACTCAAATTGGGTCTGCTGAGGGCTCTGCACAGTTCCTGACGTGTTTTTTTCTAACATTATTATCTTAATAGTTCCTTCAACATTACATTTTGAGGAACAAGCCCACAAATCATCAGGAAATCATAATTACAATCCAAAAACATTTGAACAAGCTTAAAATATATAGTCGTATTATAAAGATGATTATCCCATTCAGTAATACAGATGAAGGAAGCAACACTGCAGTCATTAAGGAGAACCCACAAAGGAGCTCCTGGAAATAGGACCTTAAATAATGTTTTTGTTGCAAATTGCCATAACGTGGATGATACACAGGTGCTTTCCTAACCAGTAATAAATTCTGTTCCACAAATAAGTTCTGCTATCAGAGCCATGTACTAACTATCTACACAAACAACACAGTAGGAGGAGGGATTCAATTCCCATGCTGCCTCAAAAAAAGCCTCTTATTGTACTTGACTTGTTCCTGACAGATAAAACAGAGCTACAGCTCGTTTTCCTACAGTGATCCTTTCTTTGGACACAACATGATCCATCCCTGTCCATAAACCTCATGCAACTATATCAATTCATTCCTGAGGATAAGTGGATATGGAATTCTAAATGAAGTGTTAGCAATTTCAAGGGAAATAAATGATAAAAATATTTGGCCAGGCATCTGAAATACTGATATCTATAGACTCAAAAATAGTTAGGACCCTATCTACCACCTAATTGAAGATAGGCATCTATACTCCAGGTATATAACTATGCCTCAGTTCCAGTGCATTGAGCATCAACTTCACAGACTGCCCTGTACCTCACACGAACAGGAGTATTCTTCAGCTTTCCAATAGCAGGCTGCTGCCATTATTCTAACTGTAATCCTGTCTACAATACATGAAAACTACAAAGAACATAAAGAATTGAAATAACTTGGCAACACCATTTCATTGTTCCATTCTTGCCTTTGGTACAATTCATAGTGCAAACACTTTCTTTTCGTATAAAAGCCAGATTGAAATGACTCTGCAGGTCACCTGAAAACTACACCTAGTCTTGCAAACTGAGAGATTCTGGTCTAGTAAAAGTTTGCAAGTTGCAATTGTAAGTTAAACAAAGTATACTATTAGTTGGCCAAAAGTATTTATCACCTGATATATATGTGCGTCTAGTATGCAGGCGTGAAATCACAGGTAGGATTAGCTCTAAAAAGTTTAGGTTTGCTGAAAGAAACAGAAATAAATTTCTGGTAGTGAAGCTGCGGTATAGCAATGATCTACGTAACACAGAAGACATTGCTTGTTAGAAGAAGCCGGTATTACAACAGTCATCTAGAATACTAGCATGGAAAATAAAGTAGCAGACTCAGCAAATTATTAGTGTTACTTGCAGAAGTAGAAAACCTGGACTTGGAATTAGTGAAAATTAGTCCTCCCTTCTCTTTACTGTTTTAGCATTCTTCAAGGCATGTGTAATCCTAATATGAAAATAAACAGATATCAGAAATAGAGCTTGTGAAGAGATTTACAGCGTGGCAGCCTACACGTTCATATCCTAACAACATGGGATAGCACTGGAACATCATAACAGGGTACTAGCACCAGGTATGTGGAATTATTGAAAATCTGTTACAACAGCAGACCTTGTGGCCTGTAAAATTCCAAGATGATGACAAAACAGCTATGATCAAGATGGAATAGTGACCACAATTGATAACCCACAGGAGATCATTGATCACTCTTGGCAGGACAGTGTCTATATGTGAACTAACACTAAGCCAGATCAGAGCTGATCCAAAAAACTGCCAGCCTGGAAAATAAAGAGCCTCTGGCTTCTCAGCAACATCCTGTGTGAGCAAACATGAGCTATTAACTGCTGTTGATGTGAATGATGGGACCATGAATGAAGGGTCCTTCCCAAAGCTTGGCTGAACACTGCTGATATGGGGAAAACTCAATTTTCCCCTTGCCAGAAGAGGCTCTCCCCAGCAGGCCGAGGCAGGTGCCCCTGTAGCTTTTGCGCAGCCCTTGCTGTGCCTGACTCGCCCTGTGGCTTGCCTGCTTCCAAAGCTGGTGATGGTTATTGCAAAGGCAGGTAAAATTAGGCTTTGAAACCAGTAACCAGCACAGGCAACTGAAACCATGAAACTGTGCTATCAGCTGACAGTCTTGACAGGAGAGACTATACTCCTTCATGGAAGATAACCAATGAATGAATTTTGATCAGTGACATTTTAGCTTTACCTTAGCTTTAACTGTTCCTGCAGCTGCTAATAGCGGTTCAAACAATATTGGAACTGGTTGCCTAACTCATTAAACTTTTTTAAGGCAGAGATCTACTACTCTATTCCAAACTTACTTGCATAATGGGGGTATATAACTTTGGTTAAAATGTGGAAAATGGTTTATTTCCCAAATCTTTCTTTACATACTTAAAAAATATGCCTTCCCCCAGTCACCTTCATGCCAATTTCTGCAACCTTTCCTTACAAATCCAGTTTTCTGTAACTGTAATTGTTTTCATTGGTTTGCCCAGTACTTCTGCAATTGCTTCACATTGTAATGAATGTAGACTCACCACAATTTTCCAACTGAGAATTTACAAGGATTAAACAGCTGTATTATTTAACATTTGACCAATTACACTTTTGTTTATGCGTCTCAGAATGATTTTGGTCATCTTTTTCTGAGTAAAAAATCATGGCTGACACATAATCAGACCTTTGTCTTTAGAAAAATTACCCAGTCAGTCATACCCAATTTTATATTTGTGCAGTTGGCTATTGCTAGATCTGTAACTTCATATTCACCATCACAAAATTGCCTAATTTTTTTTTTTTTTTAATTTTCTTTACTTTGTCAGTCCTTCGGCATTGTGTGTAGTTTTAAAAGTCCTGCTGTATCATTAAAGAAAAATTTTGGACTGTCTTTAGAAAAATTACCCAGTCAGTCATACCCAATTTTATATTTGTGCAGTTGGCTATTGCTAGATCTGTAACTTCATATTCACCATCACAAAATTGCCTAATTTTTTTTTTTTTTTAATTTTCTTTACTTTGTCAGTCCTTCGGCATTGTGTGTAGTTTTAAAAGTCCTGCTGTATCATTAAAGAAAAATTTTGGACTGGACTATCTGATAGAGAGCTACGGATACCAATTCTGATTTGTCAGTCTTCTAAATATTCCCATCATAGCAATATATCCCATATCCCTAACTGATAAGTATATATTTCTTCAGTTGCAACATCTTTTTTTTAGCTTTTTTTATCTTAGTTTTCCCTCACACAGATGCCATTCCATATACTCCAAAGACCTTGTCAACCTTCTTTACTCCTCTGTCCAAGCTTTTATATATATTTTTTGGAGTTGAAAACAATAACTCTATAAAGTGTGCAAGATGTGGTCACACCATGAATTACTGAGTAAAACAATAATGAGATCTATTTTATTCCATATAGCAAATCCTAATAGAAATTGGGGATTCCCAACATTTAATTTGGTTGTAATTTAACCACTACTAAGATCTGAGCTAATATTTTCACAGAACTGCCTGTGAAAAACTTAAGGTCTCACGTATCTAATGTTAATAGTAATCTCAGAACCTATCCTTTTATATGCAAAGTTAGTATTAATTTTTCCCCATGTGCGTTGTCTAAAGTGAAGTCTAAAGTCTCCCAAGACTTCTTGGGAGATTTTCTGTTGACTTTTATGGTCTTGGCCATCTGAAGTTCCCCTTATGCTAATTACAGTAGCAAAACTGAAAAAAAAAAGTGTAGTGCATGATAAGTGCCTAATATAGATGCCGAATAACCTTTAGGAGCCACAGTCCAAATATAACAATAGATCGTACTCCATCTCCGTCTCACCCATTTCTAGACTTCTCAGAACATAAATCTTTTGCCACCAAAAGGGGCAAGATGTAGAAGAAAGTACATCAAAGAAAAGATAAAGGTAAATTTTTAAAAGTAATTAGGTACCTAAACATACAGATTGATAAAAATAGGTTTTCCATAGAAGTTATGAGTGTGGTTTTGAAATCTTAAAGCATTTTAAAATCTGATCCTAAATACCTATCTGAGGTCACAGTGAAAATGTAACATTAACCAAACTTTCCTCCAGTCTTAGCCTCATACTCTGCATAATGCTTCTTCCTGAGCGTATGACTAGCAGAAACTATTCTGCCTTTAAGGACAATATATTGTATTTCTGTACATTATTTTACATATTCAGATGGGAAGTAAAAAATTATGGCCAAATTAGGTCGGAAAAGCCAGAACATCATGCACAAAACTGTTTATCAGAAATTTAGCATCTGTCAGCATGAAAAATCATGTATGATTAATTTATTTTTAGGTGTCTATATCCTCTTGTGAAAACACACATCTCGCCTGCTTCAGCATGTCAAGGCCTCAGGGAGGTAAAATGCAATAGTCATCCTTTACAATCAAAGTGGGTTTAACAAGATTGTTAAGGGAATTTTCTCAACATCCCCTCAATAGCTGCATGGGCAACTGGTCAACTAGTGAGCCATGTTCATGTTTTTACAGTTGTTGCCCCAATCATCACTATCCTACCCAACCTATGCACTTAACGCTTGACATGCTTTCCCTTTCGGCAGCACATGAACAGATTACGTAGTATCAGCCTGGCCTTGTAAACCTCTGTACCCAGCCATGTATTACCTGATTTCACTGACGTGAAAGTGAGATCAAAACTGGTATGTTTTTTTCTTACAGAAGTAACAAAAAGAATCGGGAGAAAAAGAAATAAAAGATAATGCTTTAAAATGCTTCTTCAATATTTCAGTTGATTGATTACCGTTGCAGAAATGTGTTATTACAATATCAACAACAACAAAAAAAAAAACTAGCAAGAGACAAAATTCTCCTCGAAGCAGAATCCAGTCGGTGATTTTAAGTCAAGGCAGACTGCAGAATATGAAGAGGAAAGGATATGTCAGGTTTGTTTTTTGAGCTGACATCCCTCCCTGGCTTATCCTCACTGTCATTTTGAAGAGAATTTCTTTCCCCCTTTCCCTGCATGGAATCTGATATTCTCAAGAGGGAAGTTCAGAATAGATGAAGTGTTAAAAGATAAAGGCATTGTATGAGTACAATACAAGAGTCAAATTTAATCATAGAATAGGAGTTACATAAAACAGACAGAAAGGAAATTAGACAGTTACCTAACAGTGAAAATAATAATGCAGCTGTGCAAATGCCTACTGCTGCATCAAGCAGTTATCACCATTTCCAGAATATTTTTAACTGGCATTCTGTAGGTGTTAAAGACTGTGGTTAGACAGAGACAGGTCAGTGCTTGCCTACCTGAAATTTGCACTGTCTGCCATATGCCGCTGCAGTGAAATTGCAATGCTATATCAACTTCACCTTACTTACAGTGAATTAGAGGCATTTGCTGTGTCTGCTAGTGCCACCTAGAGTGAGCTGATCGCAGCTATGGTGTTTCTGATTCTCCCTTACTTTAGTTCCACAGCAGTAATTTGAATAAGCAAGCAAGAACAGCTACCTGAAATGCATCAAAAATGTATTTAAAAACAGCAAAAAAAGGTCTTTCTTATATACACAAATTGGGACAGCAAATGAAAACAACACTATTCAGAAAAAGAAGCAGACAGGCAAGCAAGCAGGTAAAAACAGAGAGAGAAAGATCTGCAGTCAGAGATCAGCCTAGTAAGCAAAATGCAAGCCAGATCATCTGACTTTTCCTAACAGATATGCAAACAAAAAACAGATTATTCAGCTTGTAGAGAGAGGCAGATCACTGATGGATAAGATGGAAATATATTTGTGACGTTGAAATGAGACTTTTTTTATCTCACCATATATTCTTCATTCCGTTTCCAATACAATAAGACCATGGCTTTTGTTATTTGTGTTAGCCCATTCTGCATGTGTTTGATAGACGACAAATAGTATGATCAACAGAAAAATACAAAAGGGAAATTCAGCAGCAAGAGTATCAAACAGATGTATGTTTGGCAATGAAGAAGACATTGGGGGATCTGGGGACAACTCATATCTTTGTCATAGACTTATTTATATAGCCTCTGAGCATGTCTAAACAGCTCACCAGAGAGTAGTGCAGAGTCTTAAACTAGAATGTCCAAATCAAGTATGCAGCAAATTCCAGTTCCTATGTCCAATACAGAAAACCTGCATTACAGCATCTCTCGCAGCAGAACTAATGAGTTAACCCATGCTAGTGTTACAGGGCTCAGTCAGTTGTAATTTAAGGCTGTTCGAACTACTCTCAGTGGTAAGGTGAAGTATTGTCTACATCATTACCTTAGATCTGTTGAAGTTTCTCTTCCCACTCGCAAAGCAAGATAACATTTCTTGTTTCCCCTTGTGCTTATGTTTTTCTATTCAGCCTGCTTAGACTCTGGGGCACAAACAATACCTTTTTGGAAGGATATTTTGTCCAGTACCTATGCAGCAGTGTCTGGATCAGTTTGGTTCAGCTGGGGGTTTTAAAATACAGCTTTTAAAAAAAGTCAACAGAAAAGAACAGCATAGATTTTAAAATGATGTTTTAGCAAGTAAAGATTTTAAAGGCGTGTGGAGGTGGCTCTCTTTGCTTAGGTCTGCTAGCAAGATGCCCTCATTTGAAGTTATGATTTTCACATATATATCACATGGCTATTAGGTAGTAAAAGTTGGGGTTTGTGGCATCACAGATGATTACACAGAGTTTGGAAATCCAGGATGTAATGGTAAATTTCATCCAGGTAGTGTAATCCTAACACGGGTTACTCACAACCTTTAATTCTCACCCTACAATATTGATACTGTCCTTCCAAGAACTAATTCATCTTTTGTTTCGAAACTGAATAATAAAGACAGTTGGCACATGTGAAGAAGTCAAGGTGTTATCGTTATCACTTTTCTTAAGGTTCTCTTGCTCTTCTAAATGTGAAAGACTACTCTGTGGTAAGGTCCTGAGTTCAGGACAAAAATCTTTTTCATGTACATGCTATTGTTGCTAAATGATGCTAATCATCATGAAAGATAACAGTTTCCAATACAAAAAGCAATTTCTATTGAGTCATAACACTTATATTGGAAAGGTGACAGGGCACCTACTATGAAGCACACCATTAGAATGATGCTAACTTAAAATTAAAGGTAATCAATACCCACAAATGTCAAGAAGCTCAAAGGTAAAGTTAAGGTTAAGATCCTCACCAGCCATGAGGATAGGTTTCATAGGACGATGAAATGATAGAATTCTTGATTCTTGGTGAAGTAAGGAGGGGGGCCAGCAAAACCGCTACCATGGACTTCCGGAGGGCGGACTTTGGCCTGCTCAGGACACTGGTCGAGAGGGTCCCTTGGGAGGCAGTCCTGAAGGGCAAAGGGATCCAGGAAGGCTGGACGTTCTTCAGGAAGGAGGTCTTAAAGGTGCAGGAGCGGGCTGTCCCCATGTGCTGTAAGAAGAACGGGTGGGGAAGACGACCGGCCTGGCTGAACGGGGAGCTCTGGCATGGACTCAGGAAAAAAAGGAGAGTTTACCACCTCTGGAAGAAGGGGCAGGAAACTCAAGAAGAGTACAGGGATCTCGTTAGGTCGCGCAGAGTGGAAATTAGAAACGCAAAAGCCCAGCTAGAACGCAATCTGGCCACTGTTGTGAGACAACAAAAAAGGTTTTTAGAAGTATATTAATGACAAAAAGAGAGCCAAGGAGAATCTCCATGCTTTGTTGGATGTGGGGCAGAACATTGCCACCGAGGGCGAGGAAAAAGCTGAGGTACTTAATGCCTTCTTTGCCTCAGCCTTTAACAGTCAGACCAGTTATCCCCAGCGTATTCAGCCCCCTGAGCTGGAAGA
>NW_009225711.1:0-37733 GCF_000690835.1 Fulmarus glacialis
GGTGGGGTGTGGTGTGGGGACAGGGCCGTCCCTGAGGGGACATGATGTGGGGACAGGGCCGTTTCCCGGGGGATGTAATGTGGGGACAGGGATGCCCTTGAGGTTTTGTGGTATGGGGGCAAGGCTGCTCCACAAGGGGGGCATGGTGTCAGGACAAAGCTGTTCCTCAAAGGGAAGTGTGGTTTGAGGAGAGGACTGCTTCTTGGGGAGTTGAGGATGAGGCAGCTGGGGTTCAGCTGCTTCCCAGCGTTGCTGTTGAGGGGCAGGTAAGTCCTTCACCACAGATATGGGAGCACCAGAGATGTCAGGGCAGGGGCCTGGCATGGGACATGACACGGGACAGACACAATGCTGTTCCTGCAAGTGAGATGTCGGGCAGGGTAGTGCAGTAACATCTCTTCCTACTCTGATGTCCCTTGCCTGGATCCTGGCAGCGCAGAGGTGATTTTGTAGAGATGATTTTAGATGCATCCCTAGATAGGTGCATAGATGCTACATTACTGGGAAGTAGCTAATTACCATTTTCTGATGGTGGTAGGGGAGTAGTTTCATAGGGTGAATCAGTAGGAAAAGAATTCCAGAGTCCTGCAGCTGTGTTTCTGCATCCTCAGTGCTTTAGGACATGGTCCTTTCGGTTGACGCGATTACTTTACATTTGTAATTAATGTTTGTTTGTTTTCCTGACTAGGCCTAAATGAAGTCTACATCTTTGTGTCATTCTGCTTTTTTCACATCACCACAGACAGCAGCATAGTATCTGTACAAGTATCTTAGACATATACAGGAGAGCCTTTTATTTTTAAATATGTAAAATTTGAGCAGAGATCCAGATGCAGCCCTCATGTAATAGTAATAATATTAGCTGACTGAGTTGTTGGGATGTACATATATCATGAGCTAACATAATGGTAGGATTAGCAGGAAGTAAAACCTCAAAGAAGATGGGATTTGATCCTGTTAGGTGCTTTGCTACAAGCATTGCAAGAGCCATTAGCTTTGATGTCTAACTGCACCCTGCTGGTGGGCCTGACTGACAAGTTTCCCCCGAAGTGATTCAGGAGTGATTCAGAGGTTAAGGTGTAGTTAAATGAAACACGCTTGTTTATAGCGTATATTAACTGACATTAACTGAACTGATGAATGATCTGTCCTGATCTAATCTTTCTCCCTGGAATTAAAAGTAAATATGTGGACCTTTAACTATTTTAAAATTACTTTTATCATGTGTTTTGTTCTTACTTTTTTTTTTTTATATCTGATACTATATTGTATCAAAAGATTATATAAACTGCACTCACTGAGGAATAAAACATACTACCCAAAGGGTACTGAGCTGTGCTAGGCCTGTGCAGGTGAGCCAAGTCAAAGGGTGGGATAATACCACAGTTGTTCTCTTAGCAAATAAGAGAATTGAGATCTTAGGGCTTGAGAACATTTGTTCAGGAAGTGCAGGAAGTAGTGAGAAATGTAACTCCTTCTGTGATCGGATTGGTAGGAGACATAACACCTCAACAAATGTTTCAGATCTAGTGCGGGAATTTATGAAACACAGAGTTAAGCAATGGAATCTATGTATGTGAATGCAAATGAAGCAAGTGGGGAATAAGGACTGTGAATCACTAGGGAAGAGTACATAAGGCAACAAATGAAACCTGGGAAAAGTACTGGCAAAAATACATGAAGCAGAGAAAGTACTAACAAAATCCATAAGATGAAGAACAAAAACAAAACTAGGAAAAAGACTTTCTTTCTCCAAGACTTTAGGAATAGTCAATTCTTTCCTGAAGAGGAAAGATGAAACCATGTTAGCAGTATTTTATGCATCATCAGATCAGTTCAATATGCACACTTCTGCTTTTATATATATATATATGTATTCTTTTCCTCTGCTGTAGAATTATGTTAATCATGGCTGCTGTAGAGTAATTAAGAGGAAATACTCCAGGCTAAGTGTTAGAAAACAGGGAAATAAGCCAGCTTTGATGAGACTGCTGTGATAGAACGGAATGAAGAGAGTCAAGAAAGTCAACAGTGTGACAGTTCTGTTCTGAATTCTTAGGCAGGCATAGGATTACTTTTCGTTTAAAATTACTCAACAGATAAACCATTATCAGGTGAAAAAATAAGGTAAGAAGGACCCTTCAATATTCTGTTCAGTAGTGTGGACAGTTCACTTAGCTTTAGATACCTTTTTTGTAAGATAGATATGTCTTACCTATCTCCTGAAGGCATATTGGTGCCTTTTGAAACAGGAGAAGCACAATTTATTTCAAAAGCAGAGGCTTACATTTCTTCCTATATCTGTTCATAACAGATAAGAAAATGCATGGATGTTTTCCATTTGTGGATTGGAATAGGACACTGTCCCTTTCTCCTTTGCATATAAGGACATACCATCCTCTAACCGTTTGGTTTTTTTCTTAAATCTTGGGTTTATCCTTGTTGATGCCTAAAAGCCCTTTGTTATCTTCCAGAAGCTTTGGTCACCACTGTGGAATTCCCGGTATGAGAAGGCAGAGCGTCAGGATAGAGAGAGGATCCTTGCTGAACTGCTGTAATCATGAAGACAGTGATTTTAATTGTCCTAATCATCTTCACTTTGCTGTCTTCAGGTAAGGCTGATGCAGAGAACTCTGGATGGGTTACCAGGATACAAACTCTAATATATGCTTTGGTTTTGTTTTCTTATGTGCAAAGAAATTGCAGCTAGAACTGTGCCTGTGATTTCCATTTGCCTGTATTTTTCCTGTTTGATCATTGGCAGATGGTGATCCTGTTAGTTTTGAAGCAGCTTGATACACTAGTTTCTTAGCAATTCAGTGAAGGTTTGTTTCCTTTGAATAGTTGAGATCTGCGTACTCATTAACACTGTCAAAATGAATCAGTGTATTTCAAGCTGCTCCCCTCTAAAACCACAATGGCTTCTTTTTGGAATTGCACTGAATTAACATCAAAACAAATGGAGTACTGATGTCTGATGCTATGCTCAAAGAAATAAAAACTTCAGTGTTTTAATTGTAAACATTATTTATTCCAGGCAATATTTTTTTTAATATTAATAGCTCGCCAGAGAGCCAAATGCTTAAACATCTGGAAATGACAATGTTAGAGATGTTGTAGTGTTTTCTATGCATTCAGTCCTGGTTTTCATTATGTGGTATAAGATTCTCTCTAGTTACATAACTCCATGCTATTTTTATATATAATGATCACTTTTTTCCTTCTTAAATGCATAGGATCTTCTTGAGATGTGTATGATGATATGTTTCAGAGTAGAAGGCATTTAACAGGAAGAATACAAAATAAGTCATAGTACATCCAAGGTGGAATAATTGGAGCCTAAAGCAAAAGAGGAGATTTTGTTGACATGTCTGGACTACTTGGGATGTAGCTTCATAGTCAGTTTAAACCAACCAAATCCCAGACTTCTCCTGGAAAAGGAGGCTTCACCTTCTCCTCCACTTCTAATTGCGTCTTCCTTCTTTCTGCTGGCACTGTTTTGTTTTGGCTTTTATTGGTTACTTAGTTTTCAGCTGGAAAAAGATCTGACAACTGAATAGTTCAGTTCTGCTACAAATTTGTAGAGTGTTCCTGTGCAGGTTGTTTAATCTCTTTGTTTGGCATCCAGAAATGAAGATAATTCTTACTGCTTGGAAGAGGTAGGATTGTAAGGATTTTGTTGTTAATGCTTATTCAATACTCTGTTCAACATAGTACATGATTCTTCATTGTCAATAACCAAATTGTCCCTAGTCTCTGTCTTTCATGGTGGGTGTTGTCATGGAAGATAAACCTCTATCTTGGGGGAAGAGCACCAAGTTACTTGTCATTGCTGAGGCAACACTTAGATAGTAAATTGTTTAAAAACAGAAGAAGGTTCAAGTCACAGAATTGCCATCGTAATTTCAAATAGTCCCAGATCCTCACTTTCTGGGTTAAGGGATTTGTTTTTCTCAAAAAAAAATAAGGTGGCATTTAATTGTGAACTTCTTCCAACTTAAAATTTTCGTACTTCTCCGATCTAACGTTTTCTGACCCTGGAGCTCTGATCTGGGTCTTATTATTTAAAATCAGGTAGTCCTTGACTGGAAAGAAAATGGGGAGGAAATACTGTTCTAACAAAGCATGGCGCTCAGTGGGAAATGCTATTCTAACAAAGCATGTAGCTCAGTGCTATGAGACAGCTGGGACTTGGAACACCAGTTACTGTCTATTTAAAAAACAACAATCCCCTCTCTAAAGACTAAATTCAACAAAGCTAAAGCAACTTGATCCCCTACCAACATCCTCCCTTGATCCTTCTTGTTCTTTTGCAGGCTTAGTTCTGACTCTCTAGAACTTTGTAACAGAAATATTAATATTGGTATGGATAAATTATGCATGGGAATATGCATGTATGAAAGCACTAGAGGAAACAGCAGGCCAAAGGTTAAAAGAATGGCCTGTATTGATAACCAAGGACACAATTGACAGCAATAAAACTGTTAAACCCTGGTGAATGCATTGTTTACATCAAGAAGGTCTGTGCTCTGATAAGGTCACATCACAGTTGGCTTGTTAGGAGAAAAACTGCAGTCTGATAACAGGAAGATGGTGACAAGGTTACCCTACATTGTAAGTGCTATTCCTTTTATTGCTATCCCAACAGGAAAACTGACCATAGCCATAAAGATGTCCTTGCCTTTGTTTCCTCATTTTGGGTGGCAACCTTGCCTAAGATTCATGGAGGATGAAGCAAGGAAGATTCCGAGGCAACAGATCATGCCATAATAATTGTTGATTCTTGAAAAATCTACCTAAAAACTAGTTTGTGGCTGCCAGTCAAGAGGAAGCAAAGAGATGTGGTAAAGACTCAACAACAAACATACATTGTCCTCCATGTTGGGCAAAAGTGGTCTTGGTCAGACTGCTTGGGCATATCTCTTGGGTGCCTGTAAGTATGGGGATATGTGAGTGTGAGTGAGCAGAATCAACTTATTCGTGAAGTTAAATAAAATAAAATAGCCTCCCTCTTCCGTAAGGTCTTAAACTGAGGTTTCTTTTCACTAAATCCTACAAATCTTGACTTCTCTTTTGATCCTACAGGGAAGAAATTCCGATGGTGCACCCTTTCTGACCTAGAACAGAGAAAGTGTGCTGAACTGTCCAAAGCACTTATGGCTGTGCTGCCCCTTGCTACTGTCAATTCGTTTGCTAGGATTTCTTGCATCAGAGCCCACAATACATATGACTGCATTGATAAAATCAGGGTGAGTTCACAGAGATTTTTAAAACTGATTTTGAGTCCAAATCCTCTTTTGAAGAAGTAACTGGTAAACAGAATCCATGGGAGAATAAAATGACACTGAAATGATGGTATTGCATATATGACAAAGTACACGGTAGCTTGAGAGGCAAGGATTAAAACCCATGAGTGTTCTACTAGATGTACTATTTTACTCCAGCTAATGTCCTTGCAATCTCCAGAAAATAAGTAAAAAGCTGCTTGGAAATAAATGGACAAAACCAAACTACTAAATTAAAACTTGCTCAGAGCATTCCCCTTGCTTGTGGGTTTTGGTCCTAGTCTGACTATAGTGAATATTTTCTCTTTCTTGTTGGTTCAGGGAATACTTTATTTCATGTTTTCATTCAGTCCTCCAACCCTTGTTAATAGACTTAAGTTCCACTTTCTGGGTTATAGAAAGGTTATAGCCAGGAGAACTCTGAGAAGGATTTGGGGTCTTGGGGGAGCAGTAGGAGGAAATAGGGGTTGCCTTTTTCTTCAGCTGGCATCAGAATTGTGTTTTTGGAATGGAAGGCCCAAAGAAGAGGTGAGAAAGGATGTTACTGGAAAAGAACTGGTATTTTTTGAAGGTAACTCAGCCTTCATTGCTAACATTTCACCATGCTTAGTAGCAGGGATTCAATTAAAAACAAAGCAAATGCTTGTAAAAATCACTGGTTACTACTTCTCATGCAGAAACTCTTCTCTTGAAGCTGCTCTATTTGTTTCCCTGTAAACACACTTGTTTTGAGGGATTTGCTGTTGTTTTTAAGGTGAATAAAGCAGATGCTGCCTCCTTGGATGCTGGAGATGTTTACTCTGCAGTAAAGCTGTATGGTTTGACAGTGGTGGCAAAGGAGATCTATGATCAAGGTAGGTTCATAAAGCAAAAACTGTACTTCTGATTTGGCTAATAAATTGCTGTGCAGTGAAAGGCAAAGCTCAAGAATTCTTGAAAAAAAGTCTATATGTTTTTATTAACATTATAGCAGTATGGAGGTGACTAATAACTGTTTCTAAAACTTAGTGATGATGAATAAAATACCGGTGGTCCTTTATATCTAGCAGCCTTTCTGCCTGTGGTACTGTCGCTATGACAAATCGTCTGTATCTACCCCTGCACACAGCACTAGTGTACTGGAGTTCTACGTCTTGTAGGGAATAAGAAGGGTTTTATTCCATCTGTGTCAATCCTTATACCATGCTCTTTACTAGTGTAACTGAACATTTACTAGTGGTTCTTTAAGAGATTAGCTTCTCTTATGAATTAGTTCTCTCCTTCTCACCCTAAAGAAACAAGAATATAAGGTGGAGAATCTTGTTATGGTAAGATTCCTCTTCATTCCTGGCAGACCTGAACAGTCTGTGCAATGAATGATTTATAAGGCAAGAATAAGTAAGTCTGAGCCAAAATCAAGCATACAGTAGAAAACACTTGTGGAACATGAATCTGAAAAGGAAGCCAAATTAGCAGATGGATGTGGGAAGAGACTAATAAGGGGACGGTATGAGAACAGAATTGAATTTTGTTTTGGCTGAAGAACCATGAAATCATAGTGGAATTCATATGTTTCACATGGTAAGTATGTTCTGAGGATAAGACATAAGAGTTCTTTCCATTACGATACCTGAACAGTGTGATACAAATGTTCAAAACTCTTGAGAAGTGATTGCATTGGATGATGGAGCTGGATGATCTTCTAAGCCTTTTCCACCGGATTTTTACATTCTTGCTTTGCACATCACAGTTTGACAAGGTGCTGTGTAGCCAGTATATGGTAAAGTTCCTGGCATGAGTACCTATGTTTTACATGCCTAAAATTTTTTTTCCTTAGCCATGTTCACAGAGGTAGTTGAACTCCTGTACACAGATGGAAGCTGCAGAATTGGGATTTAGATATTTCTGTTACGTATTTTGTCCTATTGCAGGAAATTGTGTGTTTGCCGTGGCCATTGCCAAACGAGGAACTCTGGATATCCAGAGGCTACGAGGTGCGCGCAGCTGCCACAGTGGAGCCAGATGGACATCAGGCTGGAATATTCCACTTGGCTTTCTCCTTGCAAGAAATGATCTTTCCTGGGATGAGGCGCAACCTCTGAGCCAAGGTGGGTGATAGGAGCCATAGGGCTATGTCTCTGCCCTCAGCAAAAGTGAGTGAAATGCTAGCAGATGTAGAATGAACTGAGCTATGTGGAAGCTGAAGGGCTTTGTGGATGAGATATCCTCTTGGAGTGTTTTTGATACTGGCCCTTAGCTCTCTTCAGAACTTTTCTAGTGATCTCAAAGCAGCAGGATTGTTACCAAAACAGGAAATCTTTGTGTTCTGTATGCAACGGGGAACAAATCTTTGCAATATCTAGCCAGCGCAAGGGTGGTTTCAACGAAGTAAAATTTGACCACTCTGTTTCCAGCAAATGTTTCAAATCTGAAGTTTAGACAATGAAGCTGCATTTACTGATTTATTTATTTATTTTTAAAGCACCATAGTCCTAGTTATGCCCATGATACATTTGGCCCCTTTCTTCCACTTTTTCCCATTTGACTTCTTTTCTTTCTTTTTGTTCCCCCACCCCCACCGGCAGTAATCAGTGAGTATTTCAATGCAAGTTGCATCCCTGGGGTTGGTGTTGCTGCTCCTCGACTGTGTGCTCTCTGCCAAGGACAAAAATCCTATGTCAGAGACAAGAACCACTTCTGTGAGACAAGCAGTAACGAACCCTTCTATGACTCTGAGGGAGCTTTCAGGTGAGTTCTGTGACACTTGTGCTGAATTTCCCTTCAGGGAAAAAGAACTTGTGAAGGAGGAAAAGCCAGGTGACATGTTA
The DNA here is from genome assembly GCF_000690835.1 of Fulmarus glacialis. Taxonomy (NCBI): domain Eukaryota; kingdom Metazoa; phylum Chordata; class Aves; order Procellariiformes; family Procellariidae; genus Fulmarus; species Fulmarus glacialis. The sequence goes on from NW_009225711.1 coordinate 8,093, forward strand.
ATAGGATGGCGTTTGTCTTCCTGCAGGTGCTTGAAGAATGGAGTGGCAGATGTTGCCTTTTTAGATCATCTAACTATTATGAGTGCCACAGGTAACTCTAAAAACTCAGATTCCTTTTAACCTCTGGTTGTGCTCTTTCCTGCATGGGAGTTTGGGGGATATCCCTGTATTTTTATTGTTTCCAGGGAAAATTCAATCTCTGCAAGCAGTTTAGTGGTGTTTCTTGGCTCTCCACACAAGTCAGAGGAAACAGAAAAGGAAAGAGTAAGTGAGCAATAATTGCTCACAGGAGATTCTTAGAGTGGGAGCAGACAGATGGTTTTATACAGGTGATTTCTTTAGCTTAAAGTCTCTGATGCAGCTGTCAGTATTTGCATTGCCCGAGTTATAAGATTCCTTTTAAAATTCAGTGTATCGAGCTGCTAAAATGTGCAGTTCCTGTATACCTGTTTTGTATTTTTAAACTCAGTCGAGCTCTGTATCGATGTTTTTGAAGATGGCTAGCAGTAGCATTTGCAGGTAAGTATTTTTAAACAAACATATTTACAGGGGTACAGTTTAAAGAGTATTTCAGAGTACCTCTGGCTGAGGTCCCTCTCTTTGTTAAGAGAAGAGCATATCAAAAATAGCTTTCCTGAGTATGCTTGGTACACTGTACTGCTTGCATAATCTTTGAGCAACCTCCTCTGAAAAACATTTTACCTTCCATCTCTGTGCCTGCTGCCAAGTCGTGTCTCACTTCATAGATTCATGACTGTCCTGTTGTTTCAGAGTCAGAACAACAGCAATATGAACTCTTGTGTCCTGATGGGACTACAGCTGAGCTGACTGAATACAGCACCTGTAACTTAGGCAAGGGGCCTGGCCGTGGCATCATCACCCGCCATAACTTCCAGAAAATCACCAACAAATTTCTTACCTTGATCCAAGTGAGTGGATATTATAAGCTGTATGTCTCCAGATGCAGGCTTTTCTTCCATTTTTGTGTGTAGGTTACCACTCAGTTTGCCTTCTTTCTTGAGAAATTTGTAATTAGTGTGAACAAAGCACTAAAAATTGGTTGTTCTGGGGAAGGATCCTGCATTGGCTTCTGGAAGAAGGTTTTACTTCTCTCTAAAGTGTTCTTCTGTAGAAGGCTGGGAATAAATAAGTAAAGAAGGGGAAGATGCCATAACACCCAAACTGGAAAATGGCTAATGATGTTCATCCTGCCCTGGAACTTAGATGAATTCTTATGTAGCTGAGGGAGACGCGTAGGTTCAGGGAGGGCTCACCTTTGTTCCTCTCTTTTTCTCAACTTATAAGTAGTATCTGTTACCTTGACATCCAGGAATCTATTTAAAGCTGAACCTGAAATGCATATTTAAATGCAAATTTAAAGAATTTATTAAGCTATCTGGCCCTTAAAATAGTCCAGCAGACAGCGAATAATTCAATCCAGTGGGCTGGGTTGTACTGTCACGTAGACTCTGGTAGATAGCAGTTGTACAAAATCTCTTCTTTATTGAGAGATCTTCATATGCCTTTGTCAGTGCACTTATTAACACATATCTTAGCTGTGTTCCCTGATACATAGCAATGGCTAAGCAGCAGTGTTCCTAGTACACTTCTCAGTGGTTTCTTCTCTTCCAGTACCATCAGGATGAACAGAGCTACTTTGCACGTGGTAACTCCCCATCATAAATCACAAGATATCTTGCACTCCTTTACTGCACTGATCTTTATCACAAATGTTTCTCACTCAGCTATACTCCCTCAGTTGCCTTTCTAGGGTAGGAGACTTTGAGCACAGCCCAATAAATTGGAATAACTAAGGTGGGAAAAAATTCTTCAAAAAAGTAAATCATATAATGCTTTTAGGACTGGAACCATCCACTCACTGCAGTACCTGAGGACTTTGTCCCAGTGTGATGGAACCCAGAGTGCTGTGTTACAAACCATTGATATGAAGGGAGGGGAGGATAAGGCTGCCTGTTACTGGAAGGATGAGCAGATTTGTTGCAATTAAAAGTGTTGTTCTTGTCCTAGCGCCTCTTTGGGCAAAAAGGAAAGGAAAGAGCCAGGTTTGAACTCTTCACTTCAGCACCCTTTGGCGGAAAGAACCTGCTGTTCCGGGATGCCACTCAGCACCTGCAACTTCTCGAGGAACAGCTAGAAATTGCCTATGTCCTTGGTCTGGATTATGTAGCTCTTCTTAAGGGACTAGGCCATGAAGGTGAGAAGCCTTCCAGACGACTGTAGCTAAGGAAAGGGAAGAAAAAGTTCTCTTCCCATGTTATTCCTCCCTGCCAGGCACAAATGCATAGACCTAAACGTCCCCTTAACAAAGAACAGATTGGTGCATGGGCGAAATGATCTCACTGTGCTCCTTCCTTCTAATGCAGGGAGCTCTTTGGACAACAGTGTTGTGCGCTGGTGCTGCATCAGTGATGCTGAGCTTCGCAAATGTGAGGAGTGGGCACTGAGCATCAAATCTGACCCATTAGTCTGTGTCCAAGCAACTTCCATGACCAAATGCATTGAAATGATCAAGGTAAGAGACTCCCTCTGGTCAGAGTATATGATAAGACCGCACAGGGTGTGTATGTCCTTGTCCTTGTCTGACCAAGAGCAAAAAAAGCTTGTACACTAGAGGAACCAGTGGGAATGAGAGGGAATTTATGCAGGGGAATTTCCAACCAGCGGGGAAGTACAGCTGCTTGGTTACACAATTCACATTTTTCTTATTTTCTATGCTGTTGGCAGAGTAGTGAGGCTGATGCAGTCACCCTGGACGCAACACATGTCTACATTGCGGGGAGGTGTGGACTGGTGCCTGTAGCTGCAGAATGTTATGGTAAGTTCTCATGTGACCTTAGCATAAGGGAGGGAGTCAAAAAAGTACCATTAAAAATATAGTTAAATTTCCACAGTTTGTGATGTTTTGTGATGGAAGCAGGAATCAATATATATGTCTAAATACTCTTCCCAGCTCTTCCACTAATTGGCTCTAGCATTTGGTCTGGCTGTTTATTATATCTCTTCTGTAAAAGAGACAGAGATGCTGATGTGGCTAAAGAGAATTGCAAGGTTTTTGATGGGGTGCTGCCATGTAATAGGAATGACAGCAGTCACAAGATCCTTACTGGTTGTCTCTCCTCTCCAGGGGAAGATTGTGCACCGGCTGCTGAGAGCACGGAGGAAACAGGAAAACTAATTCATCTTAAGCGCAAAGGTAACAGGACAACTTTGAGAAGGCAAAAGGTTTAGATTTTCCTGAGGCTGCCTCTAGGATTTATGTAGGAATGTATCTGCACGTTGGTTTGGGAAAGAAATCGCTGTGCATGTTCAGTAGGAGCTTTACAGTTAATGCCGGGCAGCTAGGACAAGAGCTTTGTGGCTAAGCAAAAAATGCAGATCCTCTACTGTAACTGAAGATATCGTGACAGGATGAGGGAGGGAAGAGGGGGGCTGTACCTGTCTGGAATACTTAATTGCCTTAGTATAACTGTTTGTTGTCATTGTTTTACAGCACTGCCACCAGTTTATGCTGTTGCCCTAGCTAAGAAAAATGCCAAACAGATTAACATCCGTAACCTTAGGGGAAGGCGATCCTGCCACAGTCACCTGTATAGTCCTGGAGGATGGTTACTGCTTTCCAGATATACAGTGGGAGCTCTGGAGAATGATACTGAGAACTGTGACATTGGCTCTGGTAAGGGCTGCTCTGGGTTATCTGTTGACTAGACCATGGAAATCTGAAGTCCCAAATTTGGGAGTAAAATGGAGATGGGGCCATGAGGATTTGACCAGCAAGTGACGATTGCAGTCTCAGAGGATGTTGAAGTAGCTCTTCCTCCTATCTGACTATGTGTGATTCTTCACACTATTTAGCCCTCTTCTTGCTAGCTGTTAGGATTGAATTCCATTCCTGTCTTTTCCCATGCAGAAGAGGCTTTGGAATACCTTGCCCTAATCTCATCTCAGTTTTCTCTACTCAGTTTATCAGAATTACTTTTGGAAGGGCTGCATGCCAGGAGCAGATGGAAACCTGTGCAAGGTGTGCATTGGAGACAGTGAGGTGGAAGGGGCTCGAGTATCTAGCAGATGTGCTGCAAGTCACAATGAACGTTACTATGGCAATATGGGAGCACTCAGGTAAGCCTTTTGTCAGACTCAGAAATGCAGAGCAATAACCAGAATTGGCTTATTACTTTGCTTATGGTTTTCTTTGGAGTATTTTTTTTGTTAAGTAACTGGTTGTATAAAGTTTTGCTAGCATGTGTTTTATTTTGGTTGCAGTTGCTATGGGTCCTTCAGCTGATCGGTGATTTAAAACAGTCATGAAACCATTTCCAGAGCAAGACAATGCTTCCAAACATGTAAGGCTTAGAGCATTGGTACTGACTCATTAAAGAGAAGGGATGAAATATAGTTAGAAGGTCAGAGAGCAGAGGTGATGAGGTAAGAAGCAGTGTAGGGTACAGGAGGTAATTAAATAGACTGGAGATATTATAAAAAACGTAGTTGAAGCAGAGGCAGAGTATTAAAGATGAAAGTACTCTTATAGAATATATATAATGCATTTAGTTGAATTACATTCTCTTTCCCAGCTGGGCAAAGGTGAGGCTGCATGGACATTGTGCCACAACTTTGACTTGGGAGCTGCTTTAAAGGATGAAAGGGATTGTCTTATCAAATACGTGAACACTGTCCACCAAGGTCTATGCTGACATCGCTAACTTGTTCCATATAACCACCAAGTAATTACAGATGAGGGAAATACCTCCAGCTATTCCTGTTTTAGCTTCAGATGGCTGTCCAAACATCAGTCATCGTGTAGTGGCTGTCTCTGATAACTTCTTGGTTTTTTTCCCACACTAGGTGCCTAGTTGGCAATCCCAGTGGAAGAAACTTCGGAGATGTAGCTTTCATGGAACACTTTAACCTACTCCAGAACATAGAGAGTGAGATGCAGTATTCTCTTTTCCTTTGAGAATGTTCATTAGCGTCAGTTACTTCCCACACAGTGACTATCACTCGTGAGGATCAGCTTTTACAGGTTTAATCTAGGTCCATGAAGTTGTGTTTGTGACTGGAAAATTGCAAGAACCTTTCTGCATGTAGGTGTTCCAGTAAAGCTCAAAGTCCAGATATTGTTCAGTTTTAGAGAGGAAAGAGGAAGAATCACTGAGTGCAAAGATCAAGGTGTGTGTTGGGGGCGTAATCATCCTTGGAGACTGCACTAATTTTTGGAAAGCTCAAAGCTTTAAAAAGCAAGTGACTTTTCCCACCAGACTTTCTCCCATAGGCAGCCATAGTGCATGTACCCGTTGTTTGTAATGGCAAAATTGAGAATGGCAGATAAGGGCAATGCTGTGGGCTGTTTGTGCTGGGAGATGTTCTATGTCTTCATTGTGACACAGCAACTTCCTCATGTTGTTTCACAGGCACCTTATGGAAAAAACAGTCCAAATAGCTTAATAGGTAAAAATACTGCAAATTATTTTGCCTTTCACAGTTTCTAAAACAACATTGTTACTACACTGTGAAATGTTTAAATTCCTCTGGGAAATACTGATCTTTGCAACAGCATAGGATTTTGTTGATGAAAATAGTTTTGGTTACAGTAGCTTAAATCCCCTCAATTTCTTAAATTATACCTACTGCTCTAACAGCCAAAATATGCTGCCTTTTCATAGAGGTGAAGAGAAAGGGAACTCCCATTTTGTTCAGCCTGATAAAGCACACTGAAATTCTAATTTAGGCAATTTCAGTAACAGAAAAGACTTTTTTAAGAGAGGAATCTCTCTAAAATCAAGTGGAGGTATAAGGGCCTGGAAACCCACAGGAATTCATGCAGCAATGAGCGGTTTGTCTGGGGAAGGAAGGGACGTGGAGGCTGAATTGCTTTGTTTTCAGAAAGCAATCTGATTACAGATGAAGATGAGGCATGATAAGCTGTTTGTATGCCTTGATGTTACTCCAGTTTTTAGTCAACAGATGCAGCTTAAGCTCACTGACCTGTTTCCTCAGTGAAAACTCTACCCTGTTCCTAATAAATGACCACATAGCATGCTGCATTTGTTTTGAACATATTGACTAAACTTCTTCCTCTCGATTTTTAACATTTTGCATGAGATTCACCCTGTCTTCTGCTTTCATTTTTTAAAAGGATTTGCTCTCACTTCATCTTCTTTTCAGATCTGGACAGCTCTGGTTGGGTAAAAGGTTATACCCCTATGGACTTTGAACTCTTGTGTCCGGATGGAACGCGTGCTGCAGTCACAGAATGGGCAGGCTGTAACCTTGGCCCCATTCCCCCCAGCGCAGTCATGACTCGACCGGTGACTGTCACTAAAATCTATGACTTTCTAATGAAATCCCAGGTAAGGCAGATAACAGGGAAAAAGTTTGCATGTTATCACTTGTTATGTATGACTGCTGAAAACCGTTTCAAGATCAAAAGCTTTATATACTAAATACATAAAGTGCCTTTAGGTCCAATATGAAAGAATTAAGAATGTGCGTAGGAGATTGAGAAAATAATTATTTGGATTCTATAGAGGCATTTTGACACCAGTTGCCATTCCGCCGTGGTCATACTTTTGCTGAGAAATAAGCACTGCAAAACTGCATCTTTTTGTATGAGTAAGGACAGTGCTAGGTGAAAGTGGAACCTTTTTTCTGCTAGATCTTGCTATAAAACTGAGGGTCACCAGCTTAACTTTGCTATTTATGATCCAAGCTGTGGAACTTATTTCTTTTCTGTTTAGGAATCTCTGGGAAGCAAACTGGATTCTGAATTCCATCTCTTTCAGTCGTGGAAGTATGGTGAAAGTGATCTGCTTTTCAAAGACACTACTCAGTACCTTGTTCATGCAAGTCACATGAGCTATCAGGAAATTCTTGGAGTGTCTTTCTTTCAACTAGCAGAATCAGTGTTAAATTGTACACCTGCAGGTAAAGTTAAGTTCTGAATTCTGAGTTAAAGAAAAATGCAAAGCAGGAAGCCTTCTGTGCATAGCTATTGCCCTTTTATTTAGACTGAATAGAGATGTATGTTCTGCATAATCCCGTTGGTAACAGTTTTCCAAGGAGTGTTGTGTTTGGAGCTCCTTTAGAGCCTCTTACAACTGCTGTCCAAAAGCACTGAAACTGGAGCTCTGCAGGAACAGAACGACCAATAATTTTAGGGCGAATACGAGGTTATTGAAGTAGGACTGTTTTACTCCCACTCTGAAATTTTTCCCTTCAATTCCAAAGATCAGTTCTGGGAAAAGGGCATATAATATTCATTTGGATATACCAAACTTGGGAAAAAGATAAGAAATTTTGTATTTAATTCTTGAATTAACCTAGAAATAAGTTAAATAATTTCCTTTTTAGAAAGAGTGCACTAGAGAACTCAAGATCAAAACCTTTATAAACTTAAGGGATGGCTTTTTCATTATTTTCCGCTGAAAGCTGTATGAAGTATGCATTTAGCTATCACAAAAACCGAAACTGTCTATGAGCCAGGGTCAAGCTGTTTTGGGATCTGAAAATCTGTGTTGAAGTAAATGAAGATTACACAGTAAGTTAGACTTCTGTGAGTCTAAGTTGTTAAAGAACTGAAATTCAAAAGGGGAATTTTTAGCTCTATTCTGCTGTTTTAGTGAATAATATCTGAAGAATTTGTTATTTTTAAAGCTGATAGCATCTTTGAATGTATACTTTCTTATTGGTTTGTAGACATCTTAGACTTCTGCAAACAGGATATCTGTGCATCCTCATTGAACTGACAGCTAATACTGAGGCTTTGCAAGGCTCATACACCACCATCAATGCTGAAAACATGGAAATATGCAAGTCCAACCTATCCAAAGCAATCAGCAAGGAAACAGTAATCTCTAGAAATGCATGCTGAATACTGTCTTGGTTGTTTTTTTTTTTAAGCAGGTTTTATGTTTATGATAATGTAATACCACTCATATGTCACCCCTTTCTTGTTCGGAGCATGGGATCATGTGGAACAGCACAGGCCAATCTGCATAACCCACAGCACAGAACTAGGATCAGCAATTCTGAACAACTACTATGGAGAAATCAGCGTTTTTGTGGAAATAGCAGGGCCGATACCATGGACTAAAATACGGACTGTCATGAGTGGCACAGGTTAGCAGTTTGCCTTGCTTGTTTTTTAAAGCCTGTTTCCATGCAAAACCAATCAACTGCCATGTTGGTAGTTGCAGCATTGTCCTCCTATATTTGAGATTTTGGTTGTGGCTAGATAGTCCTAGCTGAATACACACACATACTATAGTGTGTATGTAATTATATATGTAATTGCTATCAGAATCAGTAATCTTTTCTGCTTTTAACTGGGGAGAATGTATTTGGTTTTTTAACCAAGGATTTACACTAGTAAATCAAACCATTTTTCTCTCACAAATTAATGTATTAAAGGATGCTTGCAGCCTGAAGGTGAAGGAAAGCAATGGATATTCATCCTTGTCAAAAATTCCAACTATTAGTTTATAGTACTTTGACACTTTGAATCTATGAAATGTCAAAATGTGATTTATCAATTAAACAGCATTGGTTTTACAAGCAGAAACTGCCTGAACATGATACGAAGTCTTTTCGAACATGATACGAACAGAATGTATCATGTATTCATTTTGCCTGTTAGTGGATAAAGATTTAGAGTGGATGGCTCTTCATGGGCAGGGCTCATTTCAGTTTGCAAGAGTGTTATCACCTTCTGCTCCCATGCACCCTGAACCACGCAAGGTTAAAATGTTTAATTAAAAAAAAAAAAATCCTTCACCCAAAACCTTCCAGTCCTTGCTACATATGTTGCAGTTGTATTAACCTCAGCTAGCAATAAATTAGATGCAAATAGTGAAGACAGGCCAGCTGCAATAGAGATAAAGTCAATGTGTCTGCCATATAAAGGAAAAAACAAAAAAACCCCAAACCTCTCCACCAAAATCAACAAAGTGAGGCAGGAGTAAAGTACTCAGTTGTAAAATACACTGCTAAGAATACCTGGTTTTAAAGAGTTTGTTCCATGCCTAGCTTGTCTTTCCTGTTCTTTGACTTACAGTCGCCCCTCTCCTCCCCCTTTTCACTTCCTGAGAAAGAAAAAATTTGCACTCTGACCAGCAGCAAGGGTTTTAGATTCAGTGCATCTTAGCTGAGACTATTCTCTTTTTCATTTGTCCTATTGTTTGACATTGACTAATCAAACAACAGAGAGAGGATGCAAGGCCAAACTCATCTACTTTTCAGAGAAAAAGGGGAGAGGTAAACGGTGAATGAAGCAATCCCAGTATGGTAACAGAGCAAAATCCTCATATACTGTGTTGCAGCCAGCAAGCTATAGCCCTGAAGAGGCCGGGGAACAGCAGGATGCTTGTTCTCTGAGGTGCTCCCTTGCTTTCTTTACTGGAGTTTACATGCCACCTGCAGGACCCACATAACACTGCACTTCAATCAGAGAAGGGAGTTATGAGAACAGAGTGAAGAAATGCATCTGCCAGCTTAGTTTTGCCAAAAGCAGCACGCAGCTGAATAGCAATAAATTGAAAATCTGGGTTATGCACAAGATTTTATGGGGGCAGGGGGAGGGAGTTGTTTTCTGGCATAGACATTACAGATGCTTAATAGGCCTTTTTGATGTTCCTATGCTTCAGCTTTGGTTTAAAAGCACCAGTCTGATGCCTTGCACAGACTGTAGTACGTGAACCACTGGCCTGCTTCAGCTTTGAATCTCCCAGTTCTGAACCTAGCAGGAACTGCCTGTGCTGTCTGGCTCCTGCTACTCTTCTACTTTAAGAGAAGGATGCTGCCTCAACGCTATGAATAGTAGCTAGGATCATGCTTAAAATCCCCCAGGTCTGTTTCTGTTCCTGCTAAAGTACGGCTACCAATGAATGAAAACTAGGATTGCTGCTCCATGCCTCACCAACAGCCCACCCAGTTACTTAATTGTGTTAATCTCTTTGGAGATTTGACCTCTTCCCCCCATGTATGCAAGACAGATATATCATGCCTATTTACCGATACAAGCCTAAAGAAGGCCTTAAAAAAACTGAAATGTTGTCAGAAAAATTTATTTCCATAAATTAAAAACACACACAAAAGAAACATTAAAATTTTAGATTCACGCAATATTGAACAGAAACAAAATGCCAAGAGCATGATGGAGGCTAATGGCACAAGTGTACAAATTCTCATTGAGCTATTTGTTAACTTGATAGCATCATATAGACTTTTAATCCACAGTTATCATCCATATTCTAGAAGAGCACCTGGAACATAATACACCAAAGGCCCACCTCAAATCAAATACAATAAATGAGAACTGCTTGCAGAAAATCATATCCAGCAAGCATCAGAACTTAAACGTATGCAGCCACAAGGCCAGCCAAGCCAGGCAAATGCTGTAACATACATTTAAGTAGCCTTAGCTGCTCCAGTCATAGCATGATGAAAATAAGACCTTTTTTTTTTTTTTTGGAAAGTGATCTTTCTGCCTCCCATAATCAGCAAATATAGCAAAGAGCTGCCTGGCTCTGCAAAACTTACTACTAAGAGAGTACATGGCAAAAGCTTTGCAATTCTTTTCAAGCTGCTCTAGTGATCATTTTGTGAGCAATATGTACAATGTCTTTCCATGATGATAAAAAAAAAAAAAATCCTCACTGGAGTGGGTTCACTTTATGAAAAGGCAAGTGTACATATCCTTCAGCTAGGGAAGTATGCAAGACCCCAAAAGATGTATCCTCTATACTTTTTTCTTTCAATTATCTAGGACAGAAGCAGCTCAGAGTGGCAAATACTTAGCTTTTGCAGTCATCACTCCCAGTGTACAAGTAGCAGCCACAAGGAACAAGGCTGTTCCACAAGTGCTGCAAACAGGAACAGAGGTGGGAAAAAGAAAAAGTGCACAAGCATGACTGACATCAGTATGCTGGAGGGAGGGAAGAGATCCTTTATGTCAATTAGCTTACATCTCTATCATCATACAAATGCTAAATCAAAACAGAATAATGCTGTATATTTGGGTTTCCACAAACTAAGGTCTGGGACAAGCAGGCAACTGCAACATCATTTTGTAACTCTTCAATTATTATAAACAAGAGAGAACAGAGTGTTTTCTTTGCTCTGCTCTCTCTGCTGTAGCTGTTAAAAAGAAAGCTCAGAAATGTTATTTCAAAGCAATCAGAAACAGGACAGAGCAGGGAAGCAGACAAAAAAAACCCCCAAAACAAAAAAAGCCACCCACAACCCAAAGGAAAAACCCAACATATTCCATGTTTTGAAGCACATTAGAGGTCTGAACTTTGCCTGGACCCAAGTTTCCTCCCTCCCCACCCATATCCTTGTTTCCTTAAAAGCCCCAGTAAGGCTACAACTCAATTGTGTCACAGCACTAGAAGCCTCCCATATTAATAGATGGCGAATGAATGCTGTGTAACAATCTCATTGTATAGCATAAAGCCGTAAAAATATATATCTCACTCTTGCTACAGCTTCCAACCAGTCAATAACTGGGCTAATAAACCAGTATAGGGAAAGTTTCAAACATTTTTTAAAAGGCAGACGACCTTTATTTTTTAGGGATTTCTTTTTATAAAAATAAAGAGGATCAGTTACAATGTTCTTTAGCAGCCCAAATAGGTTAACCAGACCTTGCTGCTGAAATAGTATGTCAATACGTTCAAAGTTTGCCTGCCTTGTTATTTTACCCTCAAAACCCAAACACCACTACTTTAAGTGTGCACTCCTCTCTTTTCTTCAGTCTTCCTGATTAAAGATAATTAGCCTCCAAAACAAGAATGTAAACTTCTATGAATCGCAGCACATAAACTGGGAGCAAAACAAGCCCAGATTACATTTCTGTCAAGACTTAGGCACACACAGTGTAATAATCCTCTTCCATTTCTCTACTTTGAAAGCTCTGGAATTCAACAGATTGCTTGTTAATTTTTAGTTTTCTGTTCCGTCAGTAACAGAAGTGGCAGAGCAACAGAAGATAATGGTGGTATTTTCAGTCCTGCATTTATTTGGACTTTATTAAAAATACCCATGCACTAGATATTTGCTCATTTTGAAGGTAAATAGAAACTATTATATGGGCAGGTAAATAAGAAAGTGCAAGTTTCAAGTGACAAGTGAAAGAAAGAACAGACTAATTAAATTTGAGCATCCCAGCAATGACAGCTTTGCCTGAATAACTTCTATAGGCACTAAAGGACAGAAATTACCTGAACAGCAGCTAGCATTCATTTTGAATTATGCTTCAAGTAAGTTTAACAGAAGTTATCCCAGAAGGGAGCTCTCCTCCCTCAAAAGGTAGAGTTGAGAAATTGCCCAGTGCTGCATCAGATAATTACAAATGGCCTTACATAATGGGAGAAAAAAAAAGAAAAAATTCCACATGCTAGGAGGCTCTTTGTACAACACTAGCTACTATGTACAACAGTGCTGTACAGAGAGTATCTAATTACGAGCTACATGAATTGTAAATCTAAAATGGTAAATAAAACCTCAAGATGGAAAAAAAATCATTTTCTTGGTGGCATTAAAATTAAGTTGATATTTTTACTGGAATTAAAATAACTTAAAAATTAATCTCAAAGATTTTGCTGGTGTTCCCTGCATACAGCAGCTCAGCTCAGTTAACTAAAAACCTCTACTTAATGTATCCTGCAGCTTAATATCCTCATGGGCTAATTACCTTTTCCTCTGGAGAAGAGGTTGGCATCAGCCAAGTAGTTAAAAACTCTACTATTTAGGAAAAATTAGTACTGAGCACAATTTTTTCTTAAAATATTACCTTTTTTGAGCTCAATCATGTTAAAAGATGTCCTCACGCAGCAAATAAAGAAACATATACAAAGTGCAAGTTATTTAAAGTCTAGTTATGTGAGGCTTCTGCTGCCTGAAGCCAGGAAGGGCACAGAAACTCAGAAGGAACCTTCTAAGTAAACAGAAGGAAGAAACAACTGAAAGCAAACCAGACAGCTACTTTTAATCATTAAAAAGTTAGTGGTATATCAAGAATGTGTTTGCTAGAATTCATCTTTATCAAACACCGTATCTCTTCTGTCAGGTTCTTCAAAATAGCCATTACAGTAACAACAGCAGACTCAAATGTGCAAATGATCTGGAGTACAGAGTTCTAGCATCACTGAAGGTGCACTACTTCCTCCTTTACACTACTACTCTACCCCCAAAAGGTGTTTAAACATAATTAAACATTAGCAGTAATTTCCAGAGGTTGGGGATGGAATGGTAAATTGTATGTGGCCTAAAAGAATCCCTCAAATAGCATTTTAAAATAAAATAAAATAGCACCTTAAAGAGGGCCACAGCCAAAAACTGATCACCAGATTTTAGAACAGAGTGGTAGAGTAATGTATGAAGAAGTCAGTAGATTTCTCCCAACAGGACTAAAATACTAAAGGAGCTGATTGGACCATTTTCAGCTAAATGGCTCCCTCAGATGCTAGAGGTCTGCTCCTGCTCAGCCTCCTTTGCAAAAAAGGCTTCAAGGTCCATTAGCTTCTGACTCAGAAGAGCATCTAACTCTGCACTTTGTAGTGCAGCTTTTTTTGCTCGGGTGAAACTACCCACTGCTTTGATTTTGCCTCGTGTCTTCCTTTTCCGGGGAAGAGTAAAGTCCTGAAACTCTAGGATCCGCTTTCTCTTCTGCTGGCTGACAGAGATCAAGCGTCCATTTTTCTCCTTGGGCTCTTCAAAGATTGTTTCCAAGCTCCTGGTAAAAGCAAAGGAATGAACTCATGAATACTTAGTAAGCAGTTAAGGACAGGGAGACTGGTGGATTTCATAACCCAAGTAAACACACTTCTAACTTTTACATTTTTACAGTCCCTCCACACCTCTTGTAATGTATACTTATCTACAGCTTACACTTCCTACAACTGCACATTACTGCTAGCGAAATAATTTGTTATTGGTGCATAGACATTTGAGTTGAATCTCTTTCTATCCGTATTTCAGTTCAAAAGCACAATTATAGAATCTTCATTTTGTAGAATAAATAGATTTGAACATTAAAAAATGTAGCAGTTTTGATATCCATACTATACTTGATGACAGGCAGTTATTCTTAGTATTTTAAAGAATATTTAGTTGCCTTTGAATTTTGAAAAAGTAAGTACTGTACTTGGATGGAGGGTGGAATGAATGAGTAGATTAAAAAAATACACAAATCCATACTTAAACAGCTGCAAATTCTTAGTTGATACTCTATTTCACTACTTTCCATACAAATAGTAAAGATACTATTTTTGAATTAACTTTCTCTACCACTTTAAACTCCCTCTTAGCTTTCAGACACCTTTAATCTTCTCTCTCTCTGCCTAAGTAATTTACATTTATCTTAGTTTTCTCATTAGGAAGCAGAACCAACCTGGCTGGAGGAGGAGACTTATAGTTCTTGTTTGTGTAAATTTCTTCTAAACTAAATTCTTTCTTCTTAAGCCTGAAAAAGTAATGAACAAATAAATCAGGAAAGAAGAATTTCAAAACTACCTCTCTTCACAACAAGCAGATTTACTAGAAACAAATTTGGTTTGCGTTCTATGCTTAAACGCTAACTAATTATGCTTTAACTTAAAACATAGATTTAGATTCTAATTGGGGATAGGGAGGAATGAAAAATGAGGTCGTTAAGTACCTAATTTCATACAGTGTTTTTATAAGGTCTGGGTCAAGACTTGCCATTTCTGCAGAGGTCAACATTCCTTCCAACATTCTATGATGTTTCAAAAGAAGAAAGGGAAATCCCTTCATAGGTCACTTTTTTGTGGAAGCTAAGAAAAAACTTACAGTTTAGCAGATTAACATTTCATGTCTTGAGACTGGTTTTAAAAGTTAGTTATTGACACTTAATTAGCAAGCTGATCTCTGAAGAAATGCATTCCTTTGTCAAAGCTGGCACTGCTGTTTAAGTGAACAAAATACTAGATGACTGATTGGAAAAGTTACCCACATTTACACTGAACTAATGTTTCCCTAAGATCATATACCACAAACAAAGAAGGGACTGTGAAGAACTCCAACATAATTTGCATCAACAGACTTCCTTTCCTAATGGATCACTTCATCTCACTATGCATTGTAGAATGACTCATTTTCAATGTATGTTTATCAAAATGAACTTCTTTCTTCTTTAGAAAATCATGCCATTGCAGCTTAGTTTTTCAAGTTTTGCCTAAAACCCAGTCAGTAGTTCATATCCAATAGTTCTTTATTTATCCTTTCTCACTTGAAAAAAGTTATGTTCAAAGACCAATTTCTTTCTTCAGTCTTTTATACAGTTGATACAGCTGTGTCAATCTTTTCTTATGAAGGAAGCAAACATCAGATATCACTCAACTGGGAGTGTACAAAATAGTGGTGGTAAGAGAAGCATTTATTGAAATGATTACATTATTATGCAGGAAATGTAAGCAACAGAAGCTAGTATGAGTCCATTTAAAAGATACTGCTCACCTTTTTGGTTTGGGTAGTCCCATTGGAGTAAGGTTAGGGTCCGGCTTAGGAACAGTTTTCCTGATTCGGATCTGTGAGACTTTCTTTGGCCTCTTTTCTGGCTCAGTCTTAGGAAAGGAAAAAAAAAAAAAAAAGAAAGAAAAAAAAGTTAAAATTAAGGAAATAATGACCATGCAAGTCAACAGAATTCCCTTTTATGTTCAGTATACATTATCTATAGAATAAACATTCCTCTTTGTTTTGCCACCTTCTTTTTGCTTGAACAAAAGAAAGAAGCAGCACAGACTAGGACTAACGGCCTGTTTTCTCTCCTCACCTTTAACTGTTACTAGATAATATTCAGCAGCAGCAGCTTCAAGTTCTGGGGAACCAGGAGCCTGAGATCTCCGAAATCTAAAATTAACTCACTTTTTTCAGTTCTGTGTCATTTGGGGATCTAAGACAGGCTGGAACAGAAGCATCAGCTTCATCAAGGTCATGGACCTGAAGCTCCGATACTGAAAGCCTGGGGGGAGATGGCGATGATTCTGGAAGTGAGCAAGACTTTGGTAACGGAAGAGGGAATGAAGTTTCCAGACTGTAACAGAGGAAGAAGGGAACATACGTAGGTTAATACTCAATTTATGCTACAATAGCATTCCACACTCTCAGGTGATGTTCCTAAATTGCAATATAGGCACAAAAAGTAATGCAGTTCACAGAAATTGCCCAAGTGAACACTTTCTCCGGTACATACATAGAGCCAAAAACTGCTGCAGCCTGCATTGATACTGAAACAAACTAAACTGCCAGTGTATTTGAACATCTAATTTTAAACCCACTCTTTTCCTTTTTGTATAGTTAAACAGGTTGCAGCTCTATTTAGTAACTACTGACAGAAAGTGATTAATCCTCCTTTTCTGCCAGCAAATTTCTTTGACACAACTATTAATTTATTACTTTTTGTTTACAGATAAATTTAAAAGATAGTTTTTGTATCTGCCATCCCAACACTGAAAAAGAAGAGAAGGAAGTTTCAGCACCTAATGTCCAGTTGCTCAGACAGAAAGAACATATATCCAAGTAAGGAAACAAACTTCTGTAGTTTCACATATTCATTTCATTATAAGTGGCACAACATGGTTGAAAGTTACAGAATTGTTCTGTGCAATGATCTGCATGGTGTTTGCATTAATGCCCTTCCACTTATCCATTACATGATCCAGTCAGTTTACTTCACTAACATTTTAATCAGAAAGCTATTCTTGAAGTGAACTGCTAAAAGCTGAAAGCCAAAATGACATAAGCAATGTCTTTCTGAGAAAGCTTATGATCCCACTACTCAGAATAAATATCGAAGTCCAAGAGACTCACCATATCTCATGACTTGCAGTCTGTAGTGCTTCCATACTCTGTACAGGTAAATGCAGTAATGTGGCATAGCTGGTTCAAAAGAAGAATGAAAAAAAACCAAAGACAGACAGAAATTAGGTCTACACTATAAAAGAGCTGAGGGAAAAATTATTAGTATAAACTGGACTGCAAGACAAAAAATGCTAATATCAGGAATGAGAATAAAAGACTAAAACGATACAAGAGCAAGCCACATCTGCCATTTAGTCCACTAAATTTCACTGACAGCTTGTTAGGGAAATAGTCCTACTTTCACTTAAAATTGGTAGTGATGAGAAAAGGAAATACAAGTACAGAAAGAGAGGGAGACAGTATTAGTCTGAAAGGTGTAATTATTTCTATGAAAGTCTATATTCCTCATTCAAAACTCCCAGTTTTTAAAATTAAAGTAACCCAAAACCTTGAAGGATTTGGCTACTAAATAAAAAAAAGTGCATAGTGGCAACAGTAACAACTGAAAGAAAGGATTTGCATAAGATTAACTCCCTATTGTCTGTAACTCCCACAATCTTACTTGAATATTCTTAATCGATTGGAAAAACCAAAGGCCTTTCCATAAGGGTTGGTAATTACCATAATTCGACTTCTAAATTTTTCTGCTTTTTAACTTTCTTAATCAAAACAGGCAAAGATTTTTGTCATACTGGGAGCTGAAAATGCTTTTATACTGCACCAAACATACTTCTTGTATTCTTGTATTTATATACCAAAAATTTATTTCATAGGAGATTTTTTTTTTGAGTACACACAAATTTAAGAGAGATTTACTGCATTATCCTTTTGTCACTGTTCCTGTTAATACCTTTAAAAAAAGAAGAATTATTAGTTGATGAGAACAAGCTATCAATCTTCAGCAAAATGGAATCTAAAATGGTGTTAAATATTTAAAATGTTAGGTTTTGTTCTTTACGTTGTTTTATAGCCAAACCTTTAATATTAGTTTTTGCTTAACTGTTTTAAGAATAGAATTTATTTGCTGCACTTCTTTAAACTTCTACAAACATTCTTTTCAACTCATTGCATGCTACAATAACTGCACTTCAAAGAAAATCTGAGCGGGGCAGAAGAATTAAGGCTACCTTATACACATATTTGTAAGATATTTTAGAGAAAAAACAAACTGAGGGGTTTTTTTTAACTTTGGGTTATTTTTCTCTTGAAGTGATAAGGTTTGACCTGGCTTCTCTCCCTTTGGGATAAAGATCATTCATAGCAAAACATTGGGTGTTCAAGTTACCCTTTATGTCAAGGAATTAAATCCTCTTATACTTTAGCTAACTGGATATGCTGTAACAAGCTGCCTAGAAGTCTGTAGATTTAAGTATGGGAGAAAACACGAGAGCGTAAGTCAGCTCTGATCTCACAGTCCAAGGATAACAACATGCCTCAACAATACAAAATAATAAATTCGCCTCACACACAGAAGTAAGTTTTTAAAAGTAAGGTGTTTGTTTTTGTTTTTAAAGAATGGCAACAGTGTCTTATTTTTAAGTTTAGTGCTCAAACTGTAGTTTACTGGTATGATTACTTCCAGAGCACTAATTTGTACACTAGAAAATTCAGCCTGATATATTGACCCGTATGGAATGAAAAAGAATGCAGGTTCAATAGAATGTGCTGCGAAGTTGTCTCTATGCCATTATTCAACTTCATTCTTTTAGTGCAGGCAACTCCCAGAATGGAGTAGTACTTTCATAAGCTCACTCACACCTTTGGTAGACATTAGAAATTATACTAACAAGTGATATATTTAAACTTTTAGGTATGTTATCTGTTTATACAAAGCAAAATGCAGCATTAGTTATCTAGCAAGATTTTTGGTTATACATATGTCAAGCTATGACATAAGATAAGCCAAATTCAACAGTTCTCTAGAGACTGACATATTAAACAAAAGAATTAATCAAATCGACTTTTCTACAGTACTTATGAGCCTATACTCTATCCAGGAATCTCAAGACTATAAAATCAGGGACTGAACTGCCCCACATCGCTGAAGTATAAAGGGCAAAATCTTTGCTCAAGAGCATGCAAAAATCCTGTAAAAGAGCTAGGAACCTCTTCTCTCATTCTGTTTCTTAGTAAAAAGATCTTAAATGCTGATAGCAAAGTTAAATTAAACATGCAGAGTAGATTTCAGTCCTCTTCCCACTCATAAGGAGAATGACCCACACGAAAATTCATTACCAACCTGAACTGGAGCTACACTTGCTTGTGCCAACAATACATCAGGCACATACTATCAAAAGGCATAGCATACATAAAGAGGTTTCAACCAGCATAGAACAGTCATGGAATACAATTGAAAATTTAAGTGAATGCCATCCCCCGCCCCTTAGGATTCTTCCTAATCTGATATTGAGCATTTTACAGTGGTTCCAAGTGGCACTTGTGGCTCAGACCTCTGAAAAAAACTTTCCTACCTCAGAAATCCAGTTGTTCTGCAGTCACTCTGAATAGACCTAATGAAGTAGCTCACCTTTCTGCATTATATATTCTGATGCATGGTGTGTATATTTTGCAAGGGAGAAGAAAATAGAGTTAGCCATTCTGCCAAAACAGGATAGTATTAAAGAAGTGAAGGCAAATATATTTAAATTCAGCTAAGAGACTGTTCCATAGGGAAAAATCTTCATGTTGAGCCATTTTTGGAGCAGAATGTGTTGATTTGAACAGGGGAAACTGACCCTCCAATGCAAGCTGCAATTACCCTCTCCCTCCCAAAAAAGGAGCAAGTACATATCCTATACATATGTAATCTCATAAATAAGTTGATGGGTTTTACCTGTTCTCGATGCCCACACTTGGCTGCCACTTGCAGTGACTGGAATGGAGAGGAGTGATTTCGGAGGGACGGGCAGAAGGACCATGCTGACTCCATATGGATAGTACCCTGCCCAATGAGTATGGCAATGAAGAAACGAGGTCATCTGATACAGAAGTTGGATACCTTGCCCCTTTCAAACCCTGTGCGAATTGTGATATAAATAGTCTCTGGACAGTAGGAATATGACTGGTTAAGTTTCTTCTTCTCGTCCAAATCCTGTAACATCCAGGGGAAGAAAGTGCTAACACTGTGTGAAGGCCAAGCATGGAGCAACCTCCTCTTCTTTCAGCTATGGCATTTCTTCCACGGTCAGGATGAAGGGCAACAGCCCTTGGGGTTGTTACAGAGAGAGAGGAATGCAGCTCATTATCTAGACTGGAATCTTCCTTGAGAGCTGTTGTATCTGAACAGCTCTGAGACAGGAGAAAAGAGAAAGTCCACTTTGAAGGCGGTGCTGGCATTTCTCCCAAAACTGGTCTGTGATGTACAGAGTGCTGGAATGTAATCCCTGTGAAGTCTGTCACAGGACTGGAGTCCAATTTTATGTGAAGAGAAATTGGGAAAACTGGGGTATCCAAGAAAGAGCTTGGAGACTTGTGGCTCAAGTCTGAAAAAAGTATTTTGGTAGATTCTACAGGATAAAGTGCCAAAGGCTGAAAGCTGAACATCTTGGTGCACCAACTGTCAGCCCAGCGTGAGTGTAAGTTCCTGTTAATGCAAGAAAAGACTTCCAATAGATTTTTAGATCTACGTTGGCTGTAGCTCTCAGCCACTGGAAGAATTTCAGAAGAATATGGCAGAGTTTCTGAGTTATGGATGCTTTTGGCAGGTGCCAGGAGTTTGCTGGCCATTGCAGACAGCTTGCTCAACAATGCTGGTTCTTTGGTACTTTTTCTAAATTTCAAGCTGTTCAACAAACTGCACCTCTTGGCCCTCTGCCTTGGCATATGCACGAATCTCACGGCTGTTTCTGTTTCCATTGTCGGTGCTTTACATGGTAAGTACGAAGATTTGAGAAGTGTGTTTTCCTGCCTAGGGAATATTTCTGGGGGAATCTCAAAAAAAGGTGAACTTTTTTTTTTTTTGCCTTTTCTTACGGTTTTTAGATGATATGATGTGGGAACTTTTTTGCATGTCCTTCCAGGCTGTCTTTTTAATGGGAGAGGTCCTCTTAGTTTATTTGTAGTTCCAAAGGCACCAGGGATTCCATCATACCCTAAATTAAGGTTCAGGTTTTCCATTTCTGAATCCTGAGTCTTCAAAAACTGTGAACTAATAATATCTGTGGTAATCTTTGGCCTTTTGACTTCTTGTAAAGTGCTACACAGTTTATTTTCACTGCTTCTGACAGCAAAAATCTCCTCTGAAGGACCTTCAAACTTTGTATTTCTTGATGTCACCAATTCATTTGGAGAGCTACGTAAGAGTTCAGAACTGTGCAACATACTTGGTTGCAGTGTGATTTTTGCTTTCTCTTCATATTCTGACTTCTGTTCTTCCT
Organism: Fulmarus glacialis; assembly: GCF_000690835.1. NCBI lineage: Eukaryota > Metazoa > Chordata > Aves > Procellariiformes > Procellariidae > Fulmarus > Fulmarus glacialis. Next base: position 29,305 of record NW_009225711.1, read on the forward strand.
GTGCCTTGACTGACAGATGTACTTCCATCTTCTCATACTTCTTCTTTCGTTTAAGTACCTGACATTTCTCCATTTGATCAAGTCTCTCTGAACCTAAAGCCTCATTTTTCTTGCAAACTGAATGAGTTGGTATAGTGTCCTGGCCTTCTGTCATCTCCTTTACATTATCTTTGCTCTGTGCATTTAATTTGTAAGGCACACATACTTCACTGCAAACCACACAGTTTGGGCATGATTCTTTGCAACTGTTCGATAGTTTACTCATACACGGATAAAATGTGGGTGTTGTATTATACTGCAATTCTGGTGAAGCATCTTCAGCTTGATAATCATGCACAGTTTCTGAAAGTAGACTGGTACCTCCTAAGTTTGTGAACTTTGTAGCATTTTTTCCTTCTTTTGAAAGATTATTTAGATTAGATCTTGGGATTTCTTCCAAAACCTTTCCATAATTCTCAGTACTGAGGACTATTTTGCTACCAGACTCTTTTGAATCTTCTAATAAGGCCCATAGACAATCTTCTCCATCAAGAAAAGAATCTATGGGCAACTTTTTTCTAGGGATTGCTTCTCTTCCCATCTTTTCTTCTACACATGTATTCTTAAACTTTTCTCCACAGTGAGTACTTTTTGGCGAGGTCACATCCATGTCTTCTACAGTTAGCATGCTATGCCCCTCATCTCTCAGACTTTCTTTGCTGTGTGCACAAACCCTTGAGCTTTTCGCACCATTCAGAAAGCTAGTTGCCGTTTCATTCTCTGAAGATGGAATATCAGTATTGCTGGCTTTTCTCTTAATAGACATTGTTACAGAAAGAGGTTTTGTCTCTGAAGAATCTTTGCTAAAAATTTTGGCTGAAGACAAATTACGATTATCTATTTGTGTATTCTCAGAGGACATACACAGCTTTTCTTTCTCAGGCAAAGAGATTCCCAAGTTCAGAGCTGACGGTGTTTCTGAATCCACCTGAGTCTCATTAAAAGATTCTTGGATGTCAAACTTTCTGAAATGGGATGGACCAATACCCTTTTGAGCATCAGTTTCTTTACCAGGCTCAAATGTTAACTGCGGGTAAGAGTTATTTAAGATAGATTTTATTCTCAGACTTTTTTTGTTTTCTGTCTCTGAAAGCACATTCATATTTTCTGGCTTATATGACAGACTCCCATGAATTGACGAAAAGGGCAAAAATCGGGCACTAACTGCATTTTCCTGGCCCTCCACCAACCACTTCATCTTTGGCAAAGATTGCTGCATTTTTTTTCCTGCAAACACTAGCTCTGCTCTCTCTTTTGCACATTTGATAAAGCAAGCATGCTGTGAGCAATGTGATTTGCTATCAGAAAAGCTTTCTTCAAGAGTTCCTTTATCTTCTCCGATCTCGTGTTCTTTTAGTTTGATTGTCTTCTCAATTAGATCACTGATGAAGCCCACGCATCCTGAGCAGTCTTCATTTCTCACACCATTTAAAGAGTCCAAATCCACTACGTTCTCTTTTAGAGTTCCTTGAAAACTGTCTTCTTGTGCATATTTATGAACTAACAGAGGCAGGTCGTCACCTGTTTTTAACAGTATTTCTTCACTTTGACTAGAGCCAATGGATATTTTGGTTTCTTGCACAGAAGTAGCCGTAGTCTGTAAGCCAGTGTTTGGTTGGTTGGTTAAACTTTCTAAATGTTGCTTGCTGCCTGGAACTGGGCCATCAAGCTCACTCTGACATGCAAGACACTGACCTTCCATTGGATGAAAGGTCTTTTCTGTTTGGCTAGCATGTCGTGTTTTAATATTCATGTTGCTGAGTAACGGACATGTATCACAGATTGAAGCACTATATTCAGAAGGATTAGCTGTGAGTGATGACACTTCTTTCTTCTCATATATGCCTAGTTCTCTCTTCTTTGAGCCTAATGGGGAGCTGCAAAATCCAAAATTATGAACACAGGTTTTTTTGTTCAAATATCTGACTAATAGCTGTTCACTAGTCTTATTTTTCCGATTGCCTTCAGGAGCCTTTGGAGAATCCACAGTTCTTATTTTATCAGATTCATCTGTCTGGAGAGCACACATGCCGATTTGTTCTTTTGCCTCATCTCTGTCACAAACAATTTCACTGCCATCTGTTACTTTACAAAGATCAAATTGTTTCACAACCTCCATATTCTTATTTGAAATCTCATCTCCTACCAAGGTAGCAATAGACTTCTCTGCAGTATAAGCTGAGCAAAACATGGTTTTTGCTGTGGAAATATCATTTATCCCGAGCAGATCTACACCTCTGTTGTCCCAGTCATCTTCACAAGGAAGAGATCCACATGCCAAAGGGAAGTGTGCTTCTGGAAATATGATTGCCTTTTTACTATTATATCCAGCTGAAGCTTCTCCTTCCAAATTATAATTTTCTTCAATCCTGTTATCAACCTCAACATTAAAAGAATGACTGTTCGGGAGAACATCATCTACACGTGTACTCCCTGATAAAATACAGGAAGTACACTGGTCTTTTATACTCTGATTATTACAATTCCATGTGTCACTATCTTCATTTTCTAAACCAGTGACCACACTCTCTATATTTCCCACTGAAGACTTCATGCTCTTTTGGGAAATTTTGCTTGTCATATTAGGGTTATCAAGCATCCTGGAACTTACTGAAGACTTGAATTTGTCTTTATGAAGCACAATTTCAGCAACTTGTTCCCTTGTTGTTCCAGAAGCACCAATTGATTCTTTTCCAGATAGATTATCCTGAGCCTTGTCCCTGCTTGAAACTTCATTAGCGGTACAAGGAGGACACTCATTACGATGAGGTTCTCTTGATTTTTGTGCAACAGGAGGTAGAGGTACATTTAGTGTATAAATCAAATCAGTTTCTTTGCCAGTGGACAAACTGTTAGCTTCTGTAGCTTCAACTAAACTGCCAGCCAACTCCTCTGATGTTGCATGACTCTCAGATTCCTTTTCAAGCAGTTGTGCCTCAGGTGAATCTTTTTCCAGCTTGGTACTAAGATCCAGACAGCTGTGGCTACTGGGAGGAGAAATTTTACTGGAGGTATTATAAAAGCATATGTCTGTCTGTCCAGTTTCATGGGAAGCAATGTTGCTCATTTCGATCAATAGACTATTTTCTTTTATATCATCCTTGCATAGATCACTGACAGAGAATTGCCATTGGTCCTCTTTCAACTTATCACCTTCTGATGGGACCATTTTAAATTTTTCTTTTGAGAACTCCTCAGGAGAAGAAGCAACAGAACTAAAAACTGAAGAATGACAATGCTCAGAATTAGCACCCTCTTGAGCTTCAGGCCAGCTACCAACGTCAACGTTATCTCCCACAGCAATTTTTCTCCGGACTTCAGCAGCCTCCTCAAATTCAGAGCTGTATGATTTACCTATACTAGCACTTACTTCCCTATGATCAATTTTAGCACTAGATAATCCTTCACTCCTGACCACTGAGACCTGCTCTATTGGTACGGATGTGGAGGTTTGATTTTCTACAAACCCAGTTCCATGATCATCATGAGTCTGACTTCCAATGTTTTCAGGAAGATACTTTTGGGGGGTTTCATTGATAAGTCCATGGACTGCAGTACTATTGTTTTCTAGTGGCATATTTCTGAAGTCCAGATAACAGATGCTTTTCAGAACCGAACACAAAACTTCAGAACTTTTTGTGGAGAGTGTTCTACAACTTTCTACTGATGACAACCTATGAGGTTCATTATGTTTAGGTACAGGACCAGTACAGAAGTCACGAGCATTGTTTTCTTCATCCTGTTGATAAGTCTGGCAATTAGCAAGTGATGTACTGAATTCATTAACAGGATTTTGTCTGGGTAACTTTTCTTCTCTGGTCTCCAAAATAGATACAACACTACCCTCTGTTCTCAATGGCATGGCAGTATGGGCTTTCAATCCATTATATTCATTTGTTTCTTGCGGATGCTCTGTGGCTGATCCAACATCCGTGACTTTCAAAGGCTCTAAAAAACCTAACATGCTGGTTTCTGAAACCCCAGCTCTGGCCACGACTGTGTCTATGTCTGGGCATTCATTGCTCTCAGGTGGAAGACCTTTACTCACTCTGTCATTCTTGTATCCTGCTTTACTAAATAGCCTAGTCCCATCAGCCTTCATACCTTGTACTTCTTCAGTAAGCTTTGGCAGAGTTTCAGCTGTCACCTGAACATTTGCTTGGTTTTCTTCTGCATAGGAAAAAATAAAGCAAGTCAGAACCATATACTGAATTTAGAAGGCATTCAGCTTACAAAGTTCCTTTTAGTATTGCACACAATATTGTGTACAGTGTTGGTTACCAAAATGTTTTTAAAAGTGAGAACTGATGCTAGCAATTCTACTACAAGCCTGTAGAAGAAAAAACAAACAAACTAGCCCACCACAAACCTAATGTAACAAATGCAATCCTTCTCAATACAGACATTCCCCATGAGCAGCAGGCATCCAAAGACCTGTATTTTTCAGATTCCTCTAATACCGAGCTAGATGCAATGCAGGGCCTATAACTCAATACATACAAAGTCATGGCCAACATCATAATGCTTATTTGTAATATCAAAGCTCCACATAGGTGGGTACTTTATCTGCTCTATCCTAGAAACAGGGCTGCGCATCAGGCGGCCATTTCCATTTCTTCTTCCTTGAAGACATTTTTGTTGGTAAGTCATCCATAGGAAGACAATGCATATCTCATTCTGTCCAAGCAATTATGACTATTAATAAACTTTTTTGTAAAATCACGAAGAAGCTGCTAATTCAAAAAATTACAGTTACTGTAGAATATCTTCATATTCAAAACTTTACAGGGAACATATTCACTCAGACTTCTGCAGATCTTTTTCATATTTTCTACTAAGGACCAAGACTAGATCCCATTTTTCAACTAAGTACAAGTTTTGGTTATGAGAGCATGGAGGGAGAAAGAAAATAATTACTAGATGCAGGCAAAGTGACCAAAGTATTTGGAGCTAGAAGATTACAGATCATAATGAAATTAAAAATCAGTTTTGTTATCCTCTTCCTTTGAATTCTGCACTTTTTATTTTTTCAAACATTAGAAAATGAATGAGTCATACTTTTTCACATCTTTGCTATTACTGCTCTCATATAATCCAGCTTTGAAACAAAAGGAAATGCAGAACATCTGCTATTAACAACACCTTCTGCTTTGGGGTAAATAAGTATTTGAATTAAATAACTAAAACATGTCTTGTACATAAAAGGTCTTCAGGAAAGTACATATGCTGTCAGGAAAAAGCAGAGGATTAAGTTTGCATATTGTTCTAGCTAAGCAAGGTAATAGTTTCTACTGTAAAGCAAAATAAATGAGCTATCCCACACTCACTCATCAATTTTAAACCAACAAAAAGTAACCCGGGAGAGAAGCAGGGGATAGATAGGGATGTACAACTAAAATACGCACCTGTATTCTTTGGAGATCCCACTATTTCAGTGCAACAGCTTCTCGAAGACTTCATGTCATGCTGGTTTAAGTGAGGGTCCTCCTGACACAAGACAGAAATATCAATGGAGATTGATCGATTTTTCTGAAATGTTTAGCAAGTTTCAGGGACTGTACCTGCTCAACTAGGTTAGTTCTGAATAAGAAAACCACCAAGAAACCACAGAACACATCAGCCCTTGCACAGAGGCAGCCTTGCATTGCAAGTGGTTCACACAAGCACTTTCTGATCATTCCTTTGTGATCCTATCAATCATTATCATCTCACCATTAAACAATGATGCATCCAGAAAACATTTGTATTTAGCAGCAATGAAGTCTTGCGATGCAAGCAGCTAAAATGTAAGTGGCTTAAAATGCAAATTGTTGCAAATTTGAATCAGAAAAGTAATCCAGTCTCCAAGTCTATCTCACATCCCCAAACCATTACTGTATACCTCTGGTAAGATGCATGCTTTTTCTGGTCTTTATTAAAACTTGCCTTCTACTACTCCTTCCCTTGGCTCAAAACCACATAAACCCAGGAACAAACAACCTAGGTCTACTCGCAAAAAAATCCCAAGCCAAACCAAAACACAACCCCACAACCAAACTACCTGCATATTTGAAATATGTGAAAGTTGGAAAACTGAATGACTATGGAAAATTTAATTAACTTTATTTTCACAAACTTTCAAATAAACCAAACAGATATCAAAATCCAGAGTTAAAACCACAAAGTATTTTAGTATTATGCAACATCCAATAATTAGTGTAAAACACGCACATATGCACTTTATCCAGATATTTCCTGGCTGGTATGTGTTCAGTCACAATACTTTTTTCCTCCCCTATGTTCTTCTGGTGTGTGAGAAACTATTTAAAAACTAAAGAAAACTGATCAAGAAAGTCACTAAAAATCTTAATTTTTAAATAGAGAGTTTTGTGACGCTTCAGTTTTTAATAGAGTATTCTTTGTCATGTTTTTCAGCAAGCCTTTGACTAGAAAGAACACTTTTATCATCAGTGTTTGCTAGAGAGTAGGGGGAAAAAAAAAAGCCATGACCATGCGAGTCTCTTGTTTTGAAAGGGGAAACTAACAGTGATTTCCTCTCTAATTACAAACAATAATTATAAAAATGAATAATAATCTTTATTTTTAGATTAAAAACTGGAATACTAAACTGGAGCCCCCTGTAGCATTATAATAGTATTACCAGACTGAAATAACTATTATTTAATGGTTAGTACCTTGACTGGGGATGACGGTACCGGTAGAATATGCTGTACCCACAAAACATGGATACTGGGCAAAGAGCTTTTTAAGTTGTTTCCTTCCTCCTTTTTAGTCACCGGTCAGTTTTGTTCTTCATTCTGTTGCATACCTGCCTCATACCATTCCAACAGTATTCAAGAAAGTGAAAAGCTTGATACTTTAAAATACTGTTGGTCTACTGAAGCATAGTCTAATTTGTCACTGGACCCATGATAATCCAAATAATGACACACATGCCAGAAGACACAAATAAGAAACAGGAAACCACATGAACAAAGTCCTCTGCCTAGTCACTCTAACCCTAAATTCAAAATATCACACAGGGATGAATTTTTGCATTTACTTACTTGTTTTGACCAACTTTCCCCAGGAGTTAAAGCACAGCATTCAGCATACTTCTGAGCGTCTTGTGCCTCTTTGTCTTCTTTCTGGTATCCATCACTAGAACAGTCTAGTTTCCTCAAGTTTCTTTTTTCATTTTTTCCATCCTCTTCGAGGTCTCCAGCCTTCAGTAATTCTTCAGTAAGGGATTCTGCTGGCCCATGAGAAATTACCTTTAGCATATCACCCAAATCCTGTGTCTTCTGGCAAAAGTCGTCTACTCCAGAAGTCCTATGACGGTCAGCTGACAGACTGTCACTGTGTGCTAGCACAGGCGTTGATACATCAGATTTTGCATCTAATCCAACATTAGGCTCTGATACAGCCATAAGTTCAGTGGAGATGCTCTCTGGCAGTCCAGTGTACAATCCCTGTACTACAGCAGACGCAGAAGAGTCAAGGAGAGATTCCACCCCAGATGATAGCATCAGGGCAGCTGAAGATCGGTTGTCCTGGGCTTTTCACAGTTTACCCTACAAATAACAGCAATGGTAAATCAACATACGTAGGAGTAATCTCTAGATTAAAAGGAAAAGCTTCATTCTTCAAGATTCAAGCATGTATGTTTAAGAAAGATACTTCCAAATAACTTTTTAAAAAAGGAGCTGAGAAACGTTTGAGTATCTAAGCAAATGCTTCATTAACAAAAGAAGAGAGTACGGACAAATAGATATTCCCAAGCCTCATTTTCACATTCAAACATCTCCCTGCAGATATACCCTCATCTTCTGGAAAACCTGAAAAGAGACTGTAAAGCAAATCACTAGGGCTTGTATTAGACATCCTACTCCTAAAGCATCACTTCTTTTCCTGTGATGTTCTTAAGTTTCTAGTCTTTGGGAAAAAAAAACAACTCTTCTTCATATATTTTCTGCCTTGAAGGAACACTTTCTGAGACATTGTCCCTCATACACTGTGCCTCAGAGCTCCTTGCATATAAGCACCTGACACGCTGCACGTAGCATGCATTGTGCCAGCACTGCTTTTCCACAGAGCCCTGGTACCGGTGTGGGGATCCTCTTCAGCCCAGAATGAAACGCACCGGTCCCCAGCAGCCTGCTTTGTCAGCGAGAGCACGCAGCAGCGTGCGCATCACCGTGGAGAGGAGCTCCGACTGACCTGACACAAGCACTGTCGGCATAGCGAAAACCCTGATGTGAAAATGCTACAATCTGATCGCTCCTGAAGATATATGGATAAACAGGAATGGGCTAAGCCAGGTTTTTACAGAAGCATCAGCTACTCAGTTTACAAAATCACGGGCTTATTAGTCGAGTGTTGATCTCCCGGCTCCTTTAAGCAAAACCAGC
>NW_009225712.1:0-3358 GCF_000690835.1 Fulmarus glacialis
CCTCCCTTCCCGCCCCCTGCCTCCCCCCCAAAAAAAAAAACCAACCCAAACCCTACACGCCTTTCAGCATCATCTATGCGAGGAGAAGAGGTAAGGAAAAATAAAAATCGCACAGAGCAAACCTCTGTGGCCACTACAGGTCTTGAAAATGGTGGTGTAGCCCAAAGCACCTGGGATATAAAGGCTGATCTGGTACTGCACTGTCAACTGAGAGTAAACACTTTCCCCTCATGTAGGAAGTTGGCACTTATACCTGTTAAATAGAAGCTTTATTGCACATCACGTAGAAATCAATAGTGAGCAAAATTAACTCCTGTGGTTTTCAAGAGATTTTTTAGACTTCCATAATGAAGATTAGCTTAGTTTTTGTTCCTGCATTCCTAAAATACATATATTTAATGTTTTGGAAATAAATTCCATCTACAACTTAGAAGCATCTATGCTATTAAAGATCGCTTAGGAAGAGTTGCACCACTTCAAAGCGGGGATGTTTGAACATGTATTGCATGTTCTGCTTCCACCCTTCACTAGCAATGAAAAGGCTTTTCAACACCAGGAATGTAAATCAACTTAAAAGACATGCAAAACTAACTTAAGGAGTTTGCAACCTGCAGATTACTGTTAGGCAGTGGTCAGACTCCTAGTAACACTAGTTACCCCTGCAATCAACCTAGACATATTTTCTGTATTAAATTTCAGCTTGCAAATGTTAGTTCTTGCTTACAGTAAAAACATACAAATCGAACCACGTGGAGTGCATAGGTGATTCCTTGCTTCCCACAAAGATACTCCCTCAACTCAGCTTTTCCGAATTCTGAAAGACAGGAGAAAGCTACTGGTGTTGCAGAAAGTTATTTTAAATCACAAGCAGTAGTTCATCATTAACTTGACTTTTATCCGCTCTAATTTCCACATATTTCCTACTGAAGTACACCATTTCAGGTAAAATATATTTGAATAAAATAACCACTGTTTGTTTCTGTCTTCACAGACAGAAATCAATCGTGTCAGATCTCAGCTAGAATACAGATTAGTTTTAGTTCAGTTTTAAAGTAGAGTAAAAACAGGCTTCTAAACTAGTGTACACCTAAACATCAAGCCCAAACTATTATCTTTCTAATAATCTGCTTGTGTAAAATCGCTTTTAAAACTTGTATAATCTTTTTCACTGTGTATTTTTTGGTTTAGCAATTGGATTCTCATATCAGAGTACTCATATCAGAGTACGTCAGAGTAGTTTAATCCCTATAGTGGAACTATAACAGAAGGCAATTATTGTTATATCTATCTTAAATGTAGGAATTAAAGAGTATAGTCCATATAATAACAACAGGTGATAAACATTTATTCTTTGCCTAGTCCCAACACATCTGAAAGATATGTGTGGTTTCAGTCCTTACTGCAAACATCTATAACATCAGCAAAATCACTTGCATCACTTTTTTTAAAAAAAAAAAAAAAACCCACAACTTTACGTCCCTGTCTGAAAACAAGCGATTAAAGAAAACAACAAAAACAACAACAAAGAATTAAATAAGAGACAAAGCAGCATTAGATTTTGCCATATTTGTCAGATGTCTGTGCTATGCAACAACTCATACAAAGCAAAGGCACAGACATTTCTCACTGGTTAAGGAAAAAAAGCAAGACAACCGGTTAAGGCCCTTTAGTTAACACTTGATCCATTGCAAACAGGTGGGAACTTCTGGGATCCAACACTTTTTCCCTCCATTTTCAGTGAGGGACTCTCAGATTACATAAAACTTGCACACCTTCTCCTCCCTCAAGCACTCGCTACCCTTCAAACAGTGATGCCCCACTCATTTCCCACCCAGCTGCTTATAAGGCTGTGCTGATTATAACGTCTGAGCTATCCTCCCAAGCAGCCTCTCAATCGACCAACCCTTATTCCGTTGAGGACTTGGACTATGAGGGCAGAAATCCTGAAAATTTATCCCAAATTGAACTTACAGGCTCCCAGCTTGTAAAAGGCAACTAGTTCATAATGATCTCCTTATTTTCATACAAATGAAGGTGGTTTTGAAACACCCTCCTAATCTGACTGCCCTCTGGTTCAGTCCACCAAGATACAGTATGTAGACAAAACCCCAAAAGCATAACGGTAAATTTGCTTCAATTGCTGCAACTCAAAGGTGGTATTCTGCATTTCTATGGAATGGAACACACACAAAAAAAACCCCAGACACATTTTGTGTTTCCTCTTCAATCCTCACTGAAATAAATGTTTAATTCCAGGGCTGCTCCTTTGCTTCACTTTCTTTGCCTTTTTTTTTTTTTCTGTGTTGGTATCAATGATATGGTATGGGAAAGAAAAAAAATGTACTCAAAATTAAAAAAAAGTCTTTAAACTCACAGTTGAAGTAAACATTTCGACACTCAATAAATAATAATCTACCCATGATACCCGGCATTGTCCATTATCTATATTTACTGTTTATGTTCTTATACTACGTACTGTATCAATCTCAAGAAACTGAACCACCTTTACAAGTCCTGATTCTTTGCAGTTGTAATGATCCCCGGGAAGGCTCTAAGGTACACAACATGGGGAAGGCTGCTATTGCTTAACTAGCCCTCACTCCCACCCATTTTCCTGGCAGATGGGTAGGTATGATCCTGCAAAAGTCACTGAACTCCATTTTTACCCCACAACCTTCCATTTTCATCCCAGCAACTCTCCTTTGAACTTCCAGGCAAGTCTTTAGTTTGTCAGGTTCACTGAGCTGCAGCATGTTTTGTGGTTCATCTAATTGCTAGCTGACGTGCAGCAAAGTGCTGTGCACAACAAAAGATTTTGAATTCCAGCTGGAAGCAAAAGCTGTACCCTTCCATTTATTTAGTTTGTGGGCAGGCTTTCCAAAGGCATGGCTTAGCTAGCAAAACCTGTTCGGCTGCTAAATTATGAGCAAAGGCTTTCTACCTTGCCTCCAATAAAAAAAAAAGAAGTGCATATACTCATGCACTCAGGTGCCTTTGTACGCAAAGAAGAAACCAGCACTGTCATTAGGTTTGAATTCTTTGGCCAACTTTTTACCCAACGCCGCTTAATTTCAAAACCAGTGCAGTGGGTTGACCCTGGCTGGAGCAAAGCCGCTCTATCACTCCCCTCCTCAGCTGGACAGGGGAGAGAAAATATAACAAAAGGCTCGTGGGTCGAGATAAGGGCGGGGAGAGATCATTCACCAATTACTGTCACAGGCAAACCAGACTCGACTTGGGGAAATTAGTTTAATTTATTACCAATCACATCAGAGTAGGGTAATGAGAAAATAAAAACCTAATTCTTAATACACCTTCCCCCCACCCCTCCTCCCTTCTTCCCAGGCTCCACTTCACT
>NW_009225713.1:0-245 GCF_000690835.1 Fulmarus glacialis
AGCTCTCCCTACGGACCGACCTACCTGTCACCTCCGCCCGAGCCCAGCTGGAGGAGGTAAAGACCCCACGTTTTCTTGGCTCCTGGCATTTGTTTTCTGGGTGCCGGTTTCCAGCCCGCTGCCTCCCTATGTCTGCGGGGTCGCCGGAGCCTGGGGCTTGCTCTGTGTTAAAGAGCACCCGGAGGTTTGGAAACAGGCAGGCTGGCGGCAGCCCAGCGTGGGAGAGTCCCTCGCAACGGGCAGCT
>NW_009225714.1:0-20602 GCF_000690835.1 Fulmarus glacialis
GACCCTGGCTGGCGCGTCTGAGAATGGTAACACCACAAACAAAAGCCACGTCAAGATGTTTCAGCTCCGGCAGGGATGCTCCTGCTACTGTCCCCCAGAACAAAAGCCTGCGAGAGGAAGAGTCAGAGATCCAATACAACCTTTCAGGAGCAATGCCAGTGCCTGTGCGGGGAGGGGGGCGGCTGTGCCGGCTTCAGGGGGAAACATAAAGCCAAGGTCCCGGGGACAGTGATTGCTAAAGAGCCCGCGGCATTTTCTGCAAGTGTGGGAGTGTTAGACATAACAGTATCTGAGAGAAATTTCAATTTGGATAAACTAAATTACTGCTGGATCTACAGGCAGATGCAGATTTTTTCTTTTTCTGACAAACTGTTCTGTGGTAGTTCTGAGCAAGCTACTGTGGCCCAGACCTGAAGCAGGTGAAACGACTCCTGCCTTGGGATGAAAAGTCTCTTTTCATTCTCTTTTTTTTGTTTGATTTTTTTTTTTTAACCTCACAGAGCAGCTAAAATTGAAATCTAGAAGTAGTGATACAATACCTATTCACTCTATTTTGTCCACAATTAAAGCAATAATGTGTAAGACTGAAGTGCTGTTATGGTATATTCCGTTATTTCTAACAGTACTGGTGTGGGGGTGACGGTCAGCTCAGCTCTGGGATGAGTAAATCCATTATATTCTAAAAGGAGCTGCAGAGAGGTTATTCTCCAGCTGGAAACTTGTCTCTCTCTTGTTCAAGAATTTTTGTCTTCGTTATTGTTTCTTTTCTTGTAGATTTGCCAGTGTAACCCTTGGCATTCAATGGATCACATCAAGCAGGTAACCTAAAGGGTATGTTTCTATTTATTTTAAAAGATGGTAAGCTACTTCCTTACTGTCCACAAGAAATTGCTAGATATTATATTATTAAACACACTTACAAAGTGTGTGCTTCATTTCTCTATGCAAAACAAAGCAGGTAAAAATATTAGAATTGGAAAATGCTTTTCACCAAGCTTCTGCTTGTGACCTGCAAAATACCATCAGTTTGTTTTACTTGTGATTTTCTTTTAGGATATATGGGCAGCTATTAAATTGAATGAGGCATTTCAGATATATTTTATGCATTGGACCAAAGTCTGATCATCTAAAAAAAAAAAAAAACTTGATATACCCCTGCAAACAGAATAATAATAAAGGGAACCTGAAACTTAATTTAAATATTTGTAAAGGTTTGTGAATTTCTCCTATGAATACCTCTATGGAAGAAAAAGAAAAAATATTTGATGCAGGAATACTAAATTACAAACAACCCTATTCTCTGATGGAAAGTGAGAGAGAGTGTGACTGCCCGAGTTGTGCTTCTTATTGGCCCCTGTATCATTGATTCCTTTTGGCACTTTCTATCTAGAACACAATTAAGTTGTTCAATCTTCATCATCGTGCTACCTGCCAAGCTTTGCACTGCCTGAATTGCGCTGCTTTGTTTGGAAAGAATTAAAAATTATGTACTAGAAAGGGTGAAAGTGTTTGATGCTCAGGTTTCAGAATGAGCGGCTGTTCTCATTGTGATCTATCAGAGTATCAAGAACACATTATTGTTGCGTGTGCTGTATATAAGAATATATAATGAAAACTACGTCAGAGCCAAAACAACAAGTGTAGATCATGATTTTTTGCTTTTGAAGTCTGTGCTCATGTTTAGATAAACTTTTCATTACCATGGCATCACCCATCTGATTCTTATCATAATCCTCAGATTGTCATCAAGACAGAAGTAAGCGTATGGGAGGTGGAACAGTCCTACCTCCTTTACTATATAAAATCTTGCAGATATCAAAGCCAACAGGAGATTGTAGCCATGACTCTTCTAAAAATTACTCAAAATTAGGTTACTTGCATTCCCATCAGATTAAGTCATTGCTCACCAATGGAGGTACATGGACAGTAACAAACAGACTCCTCTAACAAAGAACAGATCAGCTGGTGATATAGAACACTGGCTAGGAGTTACAGCATTTGCTGCTGTCCTGATCCTATTGCATGAGTTGTGAGATGAGGAGTACTCTGCAATCCAATTTTAAGAAAAGAGCAGTATGCCTGAAAAATAACCGAGGAGAGTTGTGGACAGCCATAAATAGGAAATCTCTAAGCAACATATACTCTGAGCATGCCTCTGGCTAGAGGGGCCACCGTCAGGACTTTATTCCCACAGATAATTACACAAAGGTGCAATCTGAAGCAACAAAAATGTGCTTTTAATTGTTCACCATTAGAGAGGGAACCCAAGCAGCAGCGTAAGTAACAACAGGCAAAGAGAGTGTGAGCGTTGCATTGAAAAGGCAGTATTGTTGCAAGGCTGATAGAGAACTGAGACCAAAATTTGCCAGGGTTTTCCAGCTAGAACTGCTGATCTAACAAAAGGCATTATCCTTCTAAAAACCTTGCCCATTTAAATCCTTAGAACATCAGGACTACAATAACAATACTATTAGGCTCTTACATACACTTATATACATATATGCATATCTCCATTATAAAGGCTCGTATTGATAAGGAGATTCTTTCGGATATTTCTTAAGGTTTTCAGCATAGTAATGATCATCACATTATCAAGGAGGGGCATGAGAGAAACGAGAATTTCTCTAGCTCATTTACCATGAATAATATATTTATAAGGATATAATTCATATCCTTATGAATTATAATTTATGACCAGCTAGGGAAAATGTTTAAGTTAGAGCTACAGCAGCTACCAGGACAGATAACTATCAAATTCCTTAATTTATTTGCAGTTAAAACTACAGGAACAGCACCTAAAATGCAGGTACTTGGTGTTCAAAACCAGCCCAAGGAATGAAGGCAGCTTAAGAAGTCCTCCGTAGACTGCACTTAGATCCCACTTCTCAATTTCTGAATACCTCCATAACCCCAAAAAGCCACAGCCAAAAGCCAAAATACCCCGTTTGGAAGATCGCTTTCTATGTTCCCCAAAACAGAGATGATAAAATTTAATGTGAGGCCTGAGGTGTGTTTGTATGGCATTGAGGAAAAAGCATACCTGCTCACAGAGAACTAGTTTTCACAAGGAAAAGTTATCTTTTTCTCTCCTTTTCTCTCTCCCTCACCCCTTTTTTTTTTTTCATAGTGAGAGGATAACCGAAATTGCTTGCACTCACTGTGCACAAGTTCAGCCTGCATTAAAGTAACAAAGAGTAAAAGCACTAAATCCCAACACCAGTGTTTGGCAAGAACTGCACGGAGAACAGGGACCTAAATGGCAGCAAACAACTTCTCAAACGCGTCCCAGCTTCCCACTCTGTGCCGGATCCACCTTCCCCACCCGGCAGGGCCCACGACTTTTGGAAGGACAAAGAACGTGCTCAGCCCTGCAGCAACCGGGTGCTTCTGCCAGCCAGGATTTAGGAACAGAGCTGGGCAAGGGAGTCGGCGCTGCTGCTGACTCAGCGTTTGTCAGTGCAGGAGGTCACTGTGGCGCAGAAGCCAGCAGTGACCATGGGCTGCAGGATTAGGATCAGGCAGAGGAAGAATGAGGGTCATTAAAACTCTTGCAGCTAAAAAAATAAAAAAAAATTTAGCCTGGCAAGCTTGGAAACCACTGTAGTCAGTAGAAACTTGTAAAATAAATCTTATTGTAAAATATATCTCTCTGGGGTTTTCTTTTTATAGAAAGCTTTATTTTTTGAAAATTGATACTCAGTCTTACGAGATATTTACAGCTCTTATGAGCACAGCGATTCCTGCTTTCCTTACTGTTTTGATGTTAGAACTTGATGAACACCTTCGGATGCGTCGATCTTTATTATCAACCGCAGCTCCATTAAAAACTCAAAGGAAAAAGATGTTGGCTCACCTGTTTGTGAGAGCCATTCATTACAATATGCAGAGAAGTGAGCTGCACACAAACTCTAATCACAGTAAGTAGGAGGCTGGAAATATTGCCATTGCCAAAACAACAACAAAAAAAAATCCCCAAACCAGGGACTTTAATTTTTATTATTTATTGATTGTAAAACAGCTGAGGTGATCTACTCTGCAGACACTGAACTCTGTGCCCATGAAGCCAATTAGCACAGTCACTGTTCGTTCATTACTCAAACCTGTGTCCTCCAATTTACACTACCCATATGCTGGGCTAATTTTGTATGGCATAAGATGCCAGAGAAAGGTGCCAGATCACTAATACATAAAAATTACAAACACTGCAGTGGCTCAGCTGACAGGCAGGACTGCTTCCAGGATGGAGCTCTGGACCAGTCTGTCATAAAATTCGCCCTGCCCATATGAATCCTTTAAATCATTTTTTCCCAGGCTAAAATTGGATCTTAGCACTGTGAGGGGGCAGAAAGGGAAGGATTTTCCACGATAACTGATTTTGGTGGCGACTCTGCAGAATTGTATGGGAGGTATTGAAGAGATTAAGAGAGATCACTCTCTAACACTCTGAAGGGGGGCGGGGGGTGTAAACATGCATTTATAACAGAAATAACTCTTATAAGACAGAAAATAGTTTTCCACACCAGTCCTCTACTCTGTACCACAAACCCACGGTATATAACATAAGAGAGCCGTATGGTTAAGCCTATACAGCAAGGCGTTGCAGAGGTGCTGCTGAGGCGAGGTCTGACAAGGGAAGCCCAGGCGTCCCCCGGAGCTGTGGGGGGCGGGAAGCATCTCCCTGTTTTAAGGCCCTTAGACACTGTTTGTGATGCACGGGGGAACCTCACCAGCATCAATAAGGACATGGAGATTTTCGTGGCTGATATGGAAGGCAGCAGTGAGACTTTTTAGTGTCTGGAGGAAGGAACGTGCCTCCCCTGTTTAACCCCTTGGTGGCTTGCAGGAACTCTCGCCGAGGGAAGGGGACGCGGGCAAGTGCCTCCCGGCCACTCGTAGAGTGGCCCGGTCTGGATGAACGCCCAGCCGCAACCCCGCAGCGCACAGCCTGCTGCAAGGCAAAACAGGGCTTTAGGAGCCTCCTCTCTGCCCCATCCCGGGCGGATTCGAGGCTGTGGCTGCTCTCTGCCCCCCTGCCTTTCCAGCTGAGCTCCCTCCCACCCCACCGGGCACACACTCTCGTATACAGACATGCCAGTACAGTCTAAGGAAAAGCTCACTTCTGTCTACTACAGCAGAGAAATTCACCAAAAATTTAAACTTTCAAGTGAAGTAGAATATAGAGAAATTTCTGAAAATAAAAGCGAGTGGTTGTGGGGTTTTTTTCCCCTATTCCTACCAAGGAAGACAAAGTAGTGGTGCAGGGCTATGTGAACTTCTCACCGTGCATTACTGTTCATTACAGAGCCCCATCCAGCAGAGAACACCAATCAAACAGGCCCTGTGAAAGGTAGAAGCACCATTAGCACCCGAACAACAACTAACAAGGGTGAGGCACAGTCCTCTGAGAGGGCAGGGATTCAGGTGTACAGCCTCCTTCATCTTCATTATCCCATAACACGACCGCATAGAGTTGTAAAAGTAAGATCCTCCTGCCGAGACCGACCGCAGATGCAAACATAACTGCCTACAGAAATTAGCAAGGCAAATAGATCAGCAGAGTCTTATCGAGGCTTGTGACCGCTATTATATTTGGCTGCCGCAGCTTTCCTGGTGAATACCAAACACTAAGTGAAAGGAAAGAAAAAAAAAAAAAAAAAAAACTGTCAGCGAGCCATGTGCAATCCAGCCTGTAAATAGCTGAGTTAATTCGCAGCTGTCACGTTTATAAATGCCACCAAAGTGCCAAAGAGAATGCAGAAATCCAGAGTCATGCATTGTCCCTGATCGGCAAGAACAACGCTACCAACCCCTGCTCCTCTTCTGCCAAAGGCCGTGGGGCTAATACGGCTGATAAGTGTAATTCAGAAGGCCAACTGTCTGCATGTTTTGATGAAATGCATGTTTTCTTCCCAGCCTCGTAATGCAGATCAGTACGTCCTGTTGAAAAATGACAATTTCAGGTTTCCTTCTTGTACCCGAATGAAAAAGGTGCCAGTTCTCCAGACTTGCAGAGTCATATTCTCTTTATGCGCAGGCTGGTGAGGGCAGCTAGCTACACTCTGAGCCTTGCCAACGTCCCCTGCCAAGGCGCTTCACGCCAGACCTCGAGCGCGCGGGCAGAGGTTGCATCAGGCGCAGCTTTGATGTATGGTCGTGTCCACTAGGAACTGAACCGAAAGCACAAGTTCCCTCCGCGTACATTGCTGAATTCCGGAGAAAATGTAAAATACCTGCTTGTTGCTAATTGGGAAAGTAGTAAGACTGTACTCAGAAGAAGAAAAAAAAAAAATTATTTTTGCATCTTGTAACCTTGTCAAAAAGCCAACATCATCTGCTTTAGCACACACACAAAAACGTTGCTCTTGTCTTGCCCTTGGTATGAGAATCTCATTGCTTCAGAAAACATATTTAACATTATAGGAGTTTAAGCCTCTGCCGAAACCTTTTAAAAACGCCACATACAGCTCTTCAAAGCTCCAACCCCAGAGCCTCCCTGAGGATAATGACGAAGTTAAATTAACTTTACTCTGGGATTACCTTGCCCCTCCAAGTCTCCCCTTGGTCAGAAGTAATTTATTAGAAGATTACCTCCATTAAAAACAATTCTTTATCCTCCTTGGAAGCATTTCCTTCCAAAGAGTAAAGAGTTTATGCTAGACTTTGAAAAGCTGGTTAATCAGAAGGGCATCTGAGTTAATTTCTCTAATGTTCGTTGCAAAGTGCTGGCATCGCAGACGGTCTGCTCAGGTGTGTGGCCATTTTTCCTCCATTTATTACAGACACAAATTCAGCCTCCACCAAAGTTGTGCACATCATACTGCTTTTAATAATGTCTCTGACGTGCGAGTGGTAGGTGAGCTATCTCATTACAGCAACTGCTTTCAGCCTGTGTATCAGTGATTTACAGTACAATGGCTGGAGCCCTCTTTGCATAGCTGTATAGGACAGTAAATAATACAACATAGGAAAGTGTTAATGAATTTGTAAAGTACGCTAGCAGGCAGGGTCAATGATGTATTTATTATCTTAAAAAATTAGATCAATCTGGCCTTGCTAGAACAGGATAAGAGGTGGTTCTGCCAGTAGAAACATGTGAAATCCCTATCTGTTAGCCTACGATATAGAGTAAGCAAGAAGAGCTTAAATATCAAGTTTTCTGTGCCAAGAAAACTGTTTCAGAGAATGCATAATTCAGTCCTTTAAAAGGATGTAGATACCTTTTTTATCTGTTTAAATTGTATCTGTTTCTTGCTCAAGAACAATAAAATGTGAAAACAGCAGAGGCCTTAGCTTGAGGGGAAGCAAACCAAGCAAACGTTTGCAGTCTTCTCTTGCACATTGTTAAGCACATACTTAGCCGTTCTCTACTTCTAGGTACCCCGTGCACTCCACCACTGTTCTGTCGCAGCCTGCTCTCCGTGCTGCTCTGCCTCTGGTAGCGGGGGAGCAACCACTGCACGTGGGCAGAAAGGGGGTACCTGGGTACTGCCCAATCTCCACAGCTCCCTGACAAACCGTGACTCCAACGAGAAAAACCCTGAGACAATGAGAAAATTGCATCAGCCGAGAACATAAAATGTTAATTCAAATACTTCGATGGTAAGCAGACTGGATTTTAGCTGCATTGCTTTTAAAAAATTAACAGATACAAAAGGATCATAAAAGCGTAACTTCAAATTTCACAAGCAGAAGCAGAGCTGGGTTTCATCAACAATGCACTGACATAAGGAGCACTAAAACAGAGGCTTTCCTCTTTTCTGACATCCCTTCTACTATTTGGTGGTACGAGCTGTACCAGCACAGCATCTCTCTGGCATTTCAGATGCATGTCCTACCTGCCCTCCTCTCTCCCCACCCTCCCTCTCATTTACAAAAGGAAGGATTTTGATTAATGAGTTCTTACTGCCAAAAAGATAGCCTCGCAAGCAGCAGAGTGAAAATAAGTTAGATTGTATGGCGCCCATAAACACAATCCTTCTGCACAAAAATCTCCAATTAGTAGCCAGGCGTACTTGCTTATGAGTCATTAATGAATACTTCTATATGCTGAACATTCCTATCTTTCTTTTTGTGACACCGCCTCCAAGCTTGACTCCTGTCATCACATCAAAAGGATCAAGGTTTTAAATGAGGTATTAGCAATTTCTTAAATAGCTTTTTTTAAACAACATGGAAAAACTATTGAACTGTGACTGTTCGGTCATAGATGACTATTGAAATTCCAACACATCATGTCCTCGGTCCTTCAGCAGCTGAAGGCCTGAATGCCACATGTTCCACCATATATAGCATTTCTGTATAAGAGTGCAGGAATTTTTGGTTATTTAGGTCCTGGCCACGCAGTGAAGTCTTTGTGGGCAGCTTCCCTGCACTCACATGGAGATTTGCGGGTACAGACAGCAGAAAAGCCAGGTTCTGTACGACAGCGTCAAGGAGGAACTCGCCTGTAATTCGCTTTGACTTCTAAAAGGCAGTCTGATTCCACCAGGTATATAGATTAGAGAGAAACTTAATTAGTATGCCTTTTATTCTTCTACTCTTTTTACTAGCCTTAAAACTGCCTTTTCAATTATGTACAACTTACTCTGTATTTTAAAGTGAGGCAATTACCAAACTTGGGCAAATCACAATTTTTTTTAAACGTACAATGGCTGATACCATTTGGTTCTTGGACCACATTGCTACCAACAATACCAGTGAGCATCACAAGAGTAGTAAACAAGGGGTCTGCGTGACATCTGCAAGTGGGGAAGAAGTTTCTTTCTGCCCTCAGCCCTCCCCTGCACAGCTGGGATAAACCCGAAGGCTGCAGTACCAGCGGTACTCGTCCGACTTGCCTTTCTCCCCCCGGCGCTCCGCACCCACACCAGTGCTCACTCAGGGCAGGAGAGGTGATGTGTTGCGTGGGGTTACTGGGCACCAAAGCCGGCTCGGGTCGGGTCACCGCTGCACTTGCACGGCTTCTTGTAAGGCTTCTCCTCCATTGGTTCAGGTGGTTCCTGCTATAGTAATTCCTGTAACGTGCAACTCAAATCACGGGTTACAACAATTTAAAGGTATTTCCATTACAATCTCCACCCCTGGGCCCTTTGGGTCAGGTTATAGGGTTTAACATTGCAATGGCATTAGCATGCTCCCAGGTTTGGCATAGCAGGGCTGGCCACGGCATGATCCCTAGCTTTGTCCCGGTGTTGGGCACAATTCCTATCCCCTCCACAAAGCTTCCAGGTTTAAGTCCAACACGTCAGCAGCTGTGACACAGCTAGGTGGCCCCTCCTGGGGACATGTGCCACTGTTCACCTTCCCCTCTGATGAATCAGAGGATTTTACTGCAATCTGGTTCATGCGAAAGCAAAGCAGTAAGATTCAGACACGTTCAGCTGGCCTCACTGCCTAACAAATGAATGCTGTCAAAAGAAATCCAGGTCTTGTTATTTTGAGGCTTGCATAGGGTCATTGTATGATGATTGTTCCTTAGGGGGGAAAAAAAAAAAGCAATTTTTGTGGTAGATTGCTCCTTTTAGATATGAGAAGCCGTGTAAGCCAGAGGATGTTAAAAAAAAAATTGAAGAATGTGCAGAAGAGGCTCACATACATTATTTTAGGCTGGGGGAAATACCTTACAGTGAGAGACCTGAACAGCTCAATCTGTTTATCTTATCAAGAAGAAGATTGAGTGGTGAGTTGATTAGAAAAGATAAGCACCTCGTGGGGAGAAAATACCAGGCACTTTAAAGGGATCTTTAACCTAGGAGGAAAAAGCATAACAAGAAGCAAGGGTTGAAAGCTGAAGGCAAATTAATTCAAACTAAAATTTAAGAACATATTTTTAATTATGAATTCAGTGAGTTACTGAGCCTGATAGCAAACAGGGAGAAACTGAATGGTCTAACAGAAAAAGAAGGTTTGACTGGCTGATCTCAAGCTTCTTCTGTCCCTGCACTCCAAATTTCAGAGTGGGGTGGGGAACTGGGAAGCATTCTGGTTTAAGAAAGTGCAATTCATACTTCTCGTCAAAATAAAACAACTTCAGTTGCCCATGCTTGATTCCTTTCTTCCACTGGTTGGTGAAAGGGATATTGTTAATTTTGTTAATTAAGAATATTTCAACAGCTATATCATTCATGTATTTTAATGCACATTTGTACTATAACTCCTAATGAAGTCACATCCAGATAACATGTTAATAAGTACTGGGAAGTACAATTCTCTTCATATACTTTGTTGGGGAATACTCTATAGCTATATACGTGTTTCATAGTAACAGAAGAATAAAGCTGGAGAGCTAGAACTGGTACCAGACGACGGAAGGTTTTAAAGATTCTTTAGATGGGACAACTCAAAGGCACAAGAAGAGAGGCAGTGTTCCCCTCGAAGAGGCTGAGATGCACCCCTCCGCATCCCACGGGGATCCAGCCCACCTCGTGCCGTGGACATGCCACCTCGGCTGGGACGGGCAGGGGGTCTCACACCACACAGCGTCACACAAACATGCCAAGGGGTCCTCATCTCAGCCAGGCTAATAGAGCTGCAGCTTGGGGATCTCTTACATGTCTCATTGGCCATTTCTTGATCAGGCGCTCGGACAAGAGTGCTGGAGAAAGCATTTTGCTTATGTGAAAACAACTATTTCTGTGCATTTTCAGTTCCAGATCGCTATATCTGCTGGAAAACCATTGCTGAAAAATAAAGCCTTTATAGAAATTGACTGCTTTCCTGTAGCACTCCCTGTTGTGCTATGGGGAGCTATAAAGCTACCGATATTTACCTTGGGTTTTATTCTTCTGTTTACTGTAGATTTCAGTTAAAGCAATTGCTCTGGAAACCCTCATGCCAGTTAGTATGATGTCAATATATACTGTACGTTTCTTTAAAATGCCCACGTGCTACCAAGAATGCAAAGAGTATGATAGGAACTACTACTTTTTAATTAGAAATTGCATTTAACTAAACAAAATGTAATAAATTAAATTCTCCTCAGTTTTAACAATATAATCCAATGGACATCAGTACCATTACATTCGTGTAAGTAAGTATAGGATTTCACCCAGTAAAGCATGAAAAAGTCTTAATATTTAGTGAAGAAACAAGGAAAAGATCCACGCTGTGACAATCCATCGCTTTCCCATCAAACAAAACTTTAGACGCTAGCTGCAATTTTGGCCAGTTGGACAACCTGGTGGGTGAAGAAGCTCGGTGCTTGGAAACAAAACACCGCAATCTCCCAACTCTGTATTAGGATTCCTGATCATTCTCAAGAAGGAAATTGCATATCCCAAAAGTACAGTTTGCTACCCCAGGTGACAGCCAGGAAGCTTCAGGAGTCACCAGAAAACATTTGACCAACATTGGAAATTGCTCATGGTGAGAACTGAAATTATAAGACTTATATGACTATCTCAGAAAAAAAGACAAACAGTGTAGATGCTGCATAATAGCTTATGCAGTGTGAAGATCTCTTAAGCGTTTGGGATTTTAAAATCTATAGCAAATGCTCTTTACCAGTCAGCTTAAATAGTGATTTCAAGTTCCTGTGGACAAGAAGTCCTTTGAGGTCACGCAGGACCAGGGTGCCTGCGCTGATGGGCTACCTCAGCTGAAAGACACCCACAGCAAAAGAAGAGAAGCTTCTGCACCCAAATGACACATCAGAAAATTCATCTGCAAAACAAGATTTAAAGTAAATAGGAAATCAGAGATTCAGGCAATTAAGCAGGTATGGGGTGAACACGTGTTTGGCTAAACAGAAGTCCTGTGAGTTGCTGAGGCTGTGGCAGAGTACTGGGTGTCCAGACTAGCGGGAGTAGGCTAAAGTAGAGCAGCCCATTCCCATGGCCGCTGTGCTAAGGGAGCAAAAAGCATATACTGCAGACAGCTCAACTTGTCTGCAGTATCATCTCATGTATTGAATACAAAAACCATGAGATAGTTAAAGAAAGTCAGACGATGCAGAGCGTGCTGCCGGTTTGGGATCACAGGCAGAGAAACCAGCAGGTCTCAGTACAGTGTTAGGCAGAGAAGTGGAGGATGTTTCTATTCTATGGGCATTGTCTCGGTTGATAAGATAGGGAAAAAGGTGAGACAAGAAAAGGTTGCACCAATGATAAATTATCCACAGAAAAATCATTACCGGCTTTCAGATATGCAAAATATAGGTGGAAGTCTGGAATCATGAATTTGAGGATTACTCAGTTTAATTCCATCTGTAGTTCTGCCTGTCATCTGATTTCCATAGGATAGAAAATATCAGAGAAAATAGAGCTAAAAGCAAGAACAGCAGAAAAAACTGCCTTTGGCTTACAAAGAGCAACTGCGGGAAGCGAGCGGCCATAGCCCGGAAGAGGGAAGCTCTCAGGGACCTGAGCATCATCCAGAAATGCTTTTCAGGGTAACAGCTGACGTAAAAGACGGGGATTAATCACGGTCTCTGAAAGTACCACGACAAGAGATCGTGACGCTGCAAAAGGAGAGTTTTAGGCCGGCTAGTTTTAGCCAGCGAAGCAGCTGTGCAGCACGGGTGCTGCCCCCAGCCCGGCGGCGGGGGCGGCGTGATGGAGCGGGGCACCCAGGGAGCCCGCAGGAGGGAGGGCGCAGGCTGGGACCCGGGCAGCCTGTTGCAGCCCTTCCCGCTGTGATTTATTACTTCTGCCAGAGCACAGTGGCTCCCAGGGAGTGGAGGGAAATGATCGCATAAACGTGCTAGTGCTCAAGTTTGTGGAATTATTCTCTTAACTATCACTTAGGTGACTTCCTAATCACCGCATAAGCAGCTATTTCTTATCAGACCACTATTCTGAATGGGGTTTTCTCTATCTCCTCTCAACTTTAATTTCATCTGGCAAAAAAAACCCATAATGCTGAAGGCTCGATAGTCATTGCAAGAACAGTTGCTCTTTGCCCATCTATACTTTTAATATGTTACTGATGAGTAAGGCTGAGTCAGATTTACAATTAAGATATTTGGTCATGCAATTAATGATGAAATTATCTGACGCACATGTCAGTAGTGCAGTTCCTATGGAGGCTGACAGGAGTTCTACTTTTGACTGCAGTGGCAGCAGAGCCAGCCTAATGGTGAGCAATTCAGAGTTTTCTACCTTAAAGCTTTTTTAATGCCATGAATAGCATGCTGTATCCTTGGTAGCATATCTTTGAGGCTATCTGTTGGCATGGCTTAATTATCCAGTATCAGTTCTCAATTACAAGCATATGAATTCTGACATGGCTGTTAGAATTCTAACAGCTCTTTACCCAAAATGTACGTGCATTCTCTGGTGTCCTTAGGCACAATTTTTCTTCTCCATCACAGCAAAATGTGACCTCTTTACTGGCATTAGCAGTGACATTGTAGTTCATAACCTATCCTTAGTTGAAAAGGATTGTAACGATGTGAAATATTTCCTTGGAAAAAACAGATTCTGCTTGTTGAGGCACTGCCTGACAGCTTCCACACTTGAGAATCAGAATGCTAAAGATATTGTAAGTCAAAGAAAGCTTATGGTAATAGAGTGCAGCCTGGTATATACAGGGAGAAGTCATTGTCTTAAGTGTGAAAATAGAAGAGGACTCTGACTTAGACTACATTTTCTCTTAGTCTTATCATGCATCTTATTACATCTCCTCTGCAACTACAGTGACAGCAAGACCGGTCTAGAGCAAGCCTTCTCCCTGACTGCAGTCCTGGAGTTCACAGCAAGTCCTGGTGTTCCCAAAGCCAGCAACCTCCTCTGCTTAACTACGATGAGAAAAATGGTATTGGTAGGAGCAGGCTATGGAGAAAATTCTTCTAGAGAAAAGCTCCCTAATTCTATTATGATTTTCATTATGTTTCCATTTTAAAATGTCCAAATGATAAACTCATAAAAATACATAATGAAAATAGTCAGACCATTAACTACAGTCAAATGCAATACCACTAAAATAGAACTTGCAGGTGCTCCTATAATCAGCAAAGCAACACGATTCAGATTAAACAAGGAGGAGGGGATTCTTTGAAATCTTTTACTCCTTCCAAATATTTAGAAAATGCAGATTTAATGCTGCAAATTATGTTTCTTTTTGTTGTTATTTTCCTGAACTGGATGTTGTGGCAGCAGTCTGCATTTCATAAGGCATGGTTTCCAACCAGCAAAATCTATTCTCAAGAGGAAATATGCTCCGCTTAGTCCAAATGTTCTGAGGACATCAAACATATTTGTATAAACGTGCTGTATCATAATTGAGAGACTTGCTAGTACTCGAGATTTAGACAGCATTTTACAGCTTCAAGGTGCTGTACAAACATTTAGCTTATTTATTAATTAAATTTTCTAACTAGGGACATAACCTAGATTTAGTTAGAAGGCGCCTATAGATGAGAGGAGGTTGGGTAAACAGGTTTATCATGTTTACGTAAAAAAACATACCGAGTCCTCTTAGAAGAGCTTCCTTACCAAAACAAAAAGGTAAAACAACTCAAAAGCTTCTAATCCCTGGTGGGCAAACTAACAGGCAGCTGTATGACAGGCCAGCTTGGACCACTGGGCTGAGGGTTTCAGAGGTATTCGTCACTGGTCTCCCCAGGTTCTCCCAGAAAAGCAAAGATGGTTTCCATTGGATTCAGTGGAACCTGGATGAATATTTTTAAAAATTTCTAGCTGTCACTCAGCCACGTCCTTCCCTACTCTAGCACTGCAAACCAGCAGCCTCAGTACTCCTGCTCTGGCTTCTGGTTTTTATTGCCACACTAGGGGATATTTTCAAAGACTCAGTTAGGAGTTATGACCTAGATTTACAAAAATATTTAGATTTGTAATTCCTATTAGCTGCTTAACATTCAGTGACATCAACAGCCTCATTGCCCATCTCCAGCAGGGTTTTCGGTAAGAACCATTTACTTCACCACTGAATTTTGCCCAAACTCCAAAATTGCTCCAAGTCAACCACAGTAGAGCTAAAGTCATCTGTCCTCTATGGGTTTATGTTCTGACAACACAGGAGAGTGAAACTCTCTCATCTGATATAGGAGTGTCTCTGCAACTTATTACTCTTTCATTGGCACATAGTAAATTGAGCTCTGGCAATAGCAATACTACTGGGAAATAAAGATAATTAAGAAACATAAAGCATGTCACTCTTCTTGAACCCAGTTGGAATCTTGGTTTTGTGTGTC
Organism: Fulmarus glacialis; assembly: GCF_000690835.1. Lineage (NCBI taxonomy): Eukaryota > Metazoa > Chordata > Aves > Procellariiformes > Procellariidae > Fulmarus > Fulmarus glacialis. The sequence continues at coordinate 15,152 of NW_009225714.1, forward strand.
TCTCTTGTCGTAGGATTATGAGCCTAGTTTTAAGTCTGTATTCTCATAATTTTACATAATTGACCATTTGCAATCTTCTATAATCTAAAATGTCTAATAACTATGCACAGAAAGTGAGCCCTTTCCATAATATTTATAAATATTTCATATGAGCTGGAGTTAATACAATTTATTTATAATGCATGGGAGTCTGCAGTGGGTTTATAAAAATAATGGGTGTTAACATGCAGTCATGATTTAATAATCAGAAACTAATTTCTAAAATACATATGGAGAGTGGCTGGTTCCAGTAATTGGTAATAGGATTGAGAGGTGCAGATATAGATGGATGACTGAGGTATTGTTAATATACCATACAGGGTGGAGCAAAGATGGCATTACCAAGAACTTCATCCTACCGGTACCCTTATTCTTTTCAGTATCTGCCAGGACAAAACTAGAACAGCTTCTGCAGAAATCGCCAGGCTGCTGGATTAATTCCATCCTCCTGCTGACAACCACTGTGGTAGAGGATGATGTCACATACATTACGTCACCGTAGTGCAATAACACCATCCAAGGATTCCCGACTTCTTGGGAAGCTGCCAAGGAGCCATCAAGCTACATGAACCACTAACCACCTATTAACTAATGGATTCAAAACTGTTAAAAGGGAAGAAAAGTTCTTTATCTGTTCCACAGTAAATGCCTCTCTCTTATCTGATACACCAACGTTGCTTAAGCAATTCCCACAACACTTGAGATCTACATGGCAGATGGGAGTGAAGAAGCCTATCTGCAGGAGAAAACAGATGAAGTTATTGGATCGGCTGGAGAACATGCATACAGCTGAAATGGACCTTCTGGTTTTCATTTGCTGTGAATAAAAGGATGCAGAAATAAGCAAGCGGATGCATCTGATGGTGATAATGATAAGACCACAGCTGCAGTGAGACAGATATGCACAAGTTATCCTAGAGAGCACCATGGCAAGGGAATAGACTTTCCATGTTAATGTCATTTCTGACACACATCTCAATTCACTTCCCGTGCTCTTTTAGCAGCCTGTGTATGAAAGACGACGGAACAGCAATTGTTCGTGCTGCTAGATGCTCATTTCTGCATTTGGGGGAGGGGAGAGGACCTTAACGCCCACAATTAGCTATTGCAGTCACGCACACACTTCCCCCCTGCAGTTCCAGCTGCACATTGTTTATTATTCATTACGAGACTAATCACACTTTCTATGATGGTCCAGTGACAAAATGACTCTATATGTATTTCTTCATAATTTTTTGCACTACTCAGCATCAATAAACTGTGAAATGTCTTAGAAAACAATGTTTCTAATGGCTTTCCTTTAAAATACATTTCAGGCTGTTCATGTTGAGAAATGCTTATCTTTTGAACTGTCAGATTGCTGGGCTGAGCGAAACAAGGCCTTTAAAAAAAACCAAAAACTAGTTCAGATCCCAATTTTAACAGAATTTTTTTAATAAGAATCTGAATGGAGTAAGCAGCTATTTCAGGGCAGCTGGACCAAGTTTCTCAGAAGTAAATGGGTGTTCAGGCAACAACTTGTGACATACATGACTCTAAATATTGCAATTCCCTATTGTAACCGGCTTTGTGTTTTCTGTTTGGTAAGATACCCTGCATATTTATTTACAAGACAATGCAATTACAAAGACAAAAGAACCCTTAAGAACTAATATGAAAGTATTCCCCTAAGCAGAGTTACCTACAAGCTTCAGCATCTGCAGTTATAAGCTGTACTGCCTCAACCCTCATAGGAGCATTTAGCACACTCCTCCCACTGGCTCCCTGTCTCCCCTGCCCCGTTCTGCCTGCTGTTGGTGCCCGTTACAGGTTGTTCCAGCAGGGCCACTTCAGATTCCAATCAGAGCAACATGTTTTTATTTCCTGTAAAAATATCGTTTAGATCCATGCCACCAAATACCTACAAATGTGAAACAATATATTTATGACTCTCTATAAATAACACATTTTTTTAAACGTTGCAATATATATTAGTCAGGCGCACAATGTTTCTCATTCTGGATATAATCTGTGATTTCAGCCATCAGGTGAAGAACATGAAAGATGAGAACAAGTATTTTAGTTTATGTTCTTACATATGTTGGCTATACTCTGTGCTCTACTGCTTCAACGCCCAATTGTATGTTCCTTATACAATTTTAATTACTATTTTTCTGTTTAGGAAAAAATATAGAGGGGCACTGCAAACTGGACAGTCAGAAGGATACACATGGCCAATACTTAAAGTTACAGCTTTAGCTGGTGTCGATTGTGATCCGAAATGCTGGGCAGGACTGGAAGCCAGTTGCCAGATTCCCCAGCGCGGCAGATGCTAATGTCAAAACGTGATCTCCCAGTTCTCAGCCCCTGTGAATCCAGCCCCAGATCTGCAAACAAAGCTCCTGAAACCAGAGGCAAAGAGGGTAGAAGGCCCGAAGGACACATCGCAGGCGTCTTGGAAAGAGCCAAATCTGCGCCCTGCACCTGTTGAAAGCAGTTATAGCTTTAGCATCAACTACAGATGCATGCTAGATGCATCTCCTTGGCATTTAACTTCTGATTTCAGAAACTTTTCTTTCTAATCCTTTTCCTGTGTTTGTGCATAAGTCTGAAAAAAAATAATTCTGTTAAACTATTTGCCTTTGGAGATCCTTTGTACTTTCTTTTTTACCAGCAGACTGTGTCCATTGCCCAGCTTTCTGCTCTTAACAAAGCCCGGGTTCAGCTTGATCCAGTTTTGCTTTTCTGGAATTACTTGCCTATTGTAAGCAGTCCGTTTCAAGCTCTATTTCATAAGAGAAACCTCCAGGTTCACATCTTTTGTTCTCTGTACGTGCCTTTTTGGAGCATGGTACAGCGAGTACACATCCTCTCAGGTCCTGAAATCAGTCCTTGGACCCCTCAAAAGGTCCGAACCCAGAGGAGGGGAGAGCACACATGCACCCTTCCCCAGCGGCACCAAGGTCACAATTGCGTGTGATGTCTAATATAATGCCTTTTCAGAGGATGTGTCAAGAAAACGAGGAACAAGGGATCACGAAAAGAAATGGTTACCCACAGAAACCTTACTCTTAAAAGCCCTGGAGAAACACAGAACTCCGAAAACAAACAAAAGAATCTCCAGAGAGGCACTGCCCTGCGGTCCGAGCTCACAAGCCTGACACGGGTCCGTGTTTTAGATGGGTCTGACCTCCTCCTGCCTTCCCTCTCCTCCAGCTCTTATTCATGCCAACGGCCAAACCCCTGCAGTCTTTGCTCCTTGGCCTTCTCCGCTCCAGAGAGTTCTGTTCCTGCCTCAGAACGACAACGCTGTCCCGAGGGAGGAGGCACTGCCGAGGGCCCCGGACCGCTCTCCCTCCCTCTCCAGCCGCAGCCGTCCGGGACCTGGCAGCACCGTCCGTGCCCAGGGACGGCCCCACCAGCTCTCCTCAGCCTGCTCGCACACACGACACACCGCCGCTCGTGAACGGATGTACCTATATGGTACAATTTCACCTGGGGGAAACATTTTCCCTCCTGCTTTTTTTTTTTTTTCAGATGGAAGCCCTACCAATGCATGGAAAGCAGCAACTGCAGCAGCCCGGGTAATCAGTGTTCAGGCTGAAGTGCCAGGGGCCTACTCGGGTAACCTGGCACACTTTTAATACAAGAGAATACAATAATAATGATGCATACGAGAATAAATTTGTAAATATTACTTATCAACCTTCAGATCGATAGATATTTTACATACCGGAGTAAACATATAAACTGCAGTTCCAGCTTAAGCTTTTAATCATTTAATTCATTTGTTGATTCATTCGTCTTTTCTGTAATCTGATCTATTGGTCTGGTTCTCCGACATAAAAACCATTATTGCAGCAAATGTCGCCATTTTAATTTGTAACCAGTGTCCCAGACACATCCCATAAAATATTATTTTAATCCCTTAAAAGGAGAAGAGGAATTTTTCATGAATTAATTGGACAGTCTTGCACATTAAATATAGTAATAAATGTCTTGCAATGCAGGTGAAATTTAAAATATAAATAAATGTTGTTGACTATAGGAATGTGAAAATCCTGATATTTATGTTTAGTCAGTACACAAGTCTGCTAGAGAAAGAAAACAACTAGAGTCATCTTGGCCCTGACAAGCTCCCTCCACTACCACAAGGCTGAAGGAATCGCATGTCTGTGTGGAAGAGAGGGCGAGGAAATAAAACCAGCACTTCTCTCAAAAGCGAGTCCTGGGGCTGCAGAGACGGTGCCAGGGCATCGCCCACCTGGAGCCTACCCTTAAGCCTTAAGGCTCCCAGTTGGGTCCTCTCCGTAATTAATCCTCCCTAATTCAGAGCTCTTACATGGGATGAATCCTTGCCTTTCTCATCCCCTCGCACGAGGGAGCCAAGGTAACTTAGACCAAACGCCTACTTTTCTGTGCCTGAAGTGCCACGGATGCTATTCCTACTCTGTTCTCCACCACTTGGACCTGTTTTTGGCAGGAAGGCCAGCTGTCTGCTAGAAAGACTCTGTAAAGACATCTTTAAAAAAAAACTAAAGCGTTCACATCATGCAAAACATTGCAAGTACACAGTAAGTGGCATGATCTGAATTCACGTTAGTACTTCAAATATTCAGAGCGGATAAAACTACAACAAAAGCAATTCCAGATAAAGCAAGAAGTGCTGTGAACTCTAGCAACTGTTTAAGACTTTTCTCACAAACTTGCTTTTTGCTCACAGTGGAGGCATACTCAATGATTACTCGTACATATATCACACACCAAAACTTCTGAGGTTAAAGTAGACAGTTTTGGATTAATAGGCAAGGGCTTGCCCGACGGCTGGGCTTTACGCTAATCTTTATCACGTGTCTAAAAAGCTAATCGGCAGTGTACCACGCAAAGGGTCAGCAGGAGTCACTCCACTCAGAACCGCTCCTGGAGACCCCAGACACGTTTCTCCATCTCTCGGCAGCCCTGGGGACCGCCCTGGGTCTGCGCAACCCCACTGCGGACTGGCTGGGCGGCCAGAGGCTACGGCGGGCGGCGTGGATGTGAAGGAGACAGTAAGGCTGAATGCGCACACGCTTGCACTTATGAGCTGAGTCAAGAAATGTTCTCTTTAGCACTAAAATACTCCTAGTGTTAGAATAATGATTTTCTCTGTAAAATGGAACAATGCTGCAAATTAATATTGTTGGTAGCTATTTGAATATACATGGAGAGACCTTTCTCTACTATAAAATCACAGTGAAGGTCTTTATTTACAGGGTATTCAGTTAATCATCTAACAGGACTGATTCATCTGTTTTTCACAGCCGTGACAAATCGTTCAAATTCAGAATGATGAATAGCTTTGTTTTTGCAAGTAAATAGATGAAATATTGTTTGCATGAACTTATAGTATAACATAGCTTCCTATGGAAAATCAAGATATTGGTTTTGGGGGGG
>NW_009225714.1:20633-28648 GCF_000690835.1 Fulmarus glacialis
GGGGGAGGTTCTTAAAGTAATTTTTAAATGTGCCCATGGGCATAGGACATTTAAAATGAGACTAAATAGTACCGCACATTTTAATTTATTCCTTCCCGAACACCATAGCAAATAAGATAGTATTTTGAAAGAGTTTGTACAAGTTTACAGCTAAATTTTCAGACATGAGGAAAAAATAAAATTGCCAATGAAATTTCTTTCCAATATCCTGTTATATTGAGTATAAATATGAGTTTATCCGACATACAAATCATTATTTCCTATAAAAAAAGCTGAAGGAAACTTCAGAAATAAATGAACTAATCCCGTCTACCAATTCATGTAGAAAAGCATACCTCCAGTGCTTTGAACTACAAAAATATCTGTATTATTGTTTATGTATTTCTGATACAAATCATAATTCAGTCTGCTGAAATCTGTTTTGATGTGTAGATCCTATGCTATAACCTAATAAAGCAATTGAACTGACCATACTCTTAGCAAGAGATTCAGCTTTTCAGTAACTGAAATGCCCTTTCCTAAAACCCATTTCAAGTAAGCTGTTAATTTGTAGCTGCAGAATTCTGCTCTGACAATTACAGAATGCTCTTGAAGTTACCATTTTGCAGTAATACAGCAATGCAACCAATTTCATAGCAAATCCAGTCAAACAATTAATGTTTACATCTTTTTAAACTTGAAAACATAATTAGTGATCTTCCTAGTTACCTAAAACAGTTGGTTAGTGCTGCCCTTCACTGGTTCGTAATGGTATACCACAAATCAAAACTAATGGTTACCTGACAAAAGTGTGGTTCAGCCATATGAAAACTGAGTTTTCCCTACTTCCCTCTCCAGCAGTTCCACGCTCCTGCCAAATGAACACCCAAAAATGCCTCTTCATAATCCAGGTTTTCAAGTTGTAAATGCTTTTATATACTTATTTCTCCTTTTCATTGGTAGGGATAAGTTAATTTCAAATACTACCTCTGTCCATTGTTCCTGTGTTTTTATACCATGTCAGAGAGCTACTGTAATTCACTCCTGAATGTTAAATTATGCTTTTCCTCCACGAAAGAAATTAATCAACAATAGAACAATGAAAATCATCCCTGGCATGTTTCTATTCAATATTAAAATATTGGGCTGATTAAAATTGGTTCTAAGTAATGTCTGTATTTGTGTAGGAACGCATGTGGGATTGGGTAAATAACTGGTAGTTCTCAACACGTGCCTTTTGCCCTGCTGAGGAAACAGAATATAGCTGGTTCTTTTACACAGCAAACGTAATTGTCATTGTACCCAAACATTAAGCTCCATTTGGGAACTGAATTGGAATGGCTGGTTGTTTCAGCTAGCTACACGTCTTTAAAAAGCGATTTTTGATAAGGAAAGATGTTTAGGATAGTATTAACAGCTAGAAGATATCTGATGACAGATGATGAATTACTGTTAATTACTGTATGTATTGTAAGTAGCAAGTCCAACCTTAGATGCATAACTCAGATGAGAGCAGTGTTAGGTTCTGTACGTAAACATAAGCAGCAGTCCCTGACTCCAAGACCTGACAAGTCTATATGCTAAAAAAAAAAAAAAACAAACCACAACCAAGCACATGAAATATTTTCAAAATACAGAATTAAAAGATGGAACCTCCATTTCAAAAACAGGTTCAATATTTTTGCACAAATAATCTATTCCTTTTTATGTCATATTATGCTTACTATTATGTTTGAAAAATGGCTGAAGCTTGCATTGGTGCTGGCCACTTCTATAGCATATTTCATTCTTAAAAGCCTTTTTGCAAATGCAAAAAAAGCCTTTGCTGTGCACATTTTTGATCAATTGTATTGACAGCAATACCCTATGGTCACCTATGTGGGTGAGTAGGCCCCCCTTAGGACTCGGCTCAGTTACAGCGACGCAAGCCTCCACAAAGCTCTATGTGCCTGTGGGTTTCCAGCAGAAAGGGTGCCCAAGCAGAAGGAGAACTGAGCAGAGAGAAATTCAGAAAATGGGGAATTTTGAAAACTTTCCTCCAAAGCACCTCGGACAGTACCATTCAGGGAGTTTGTCAGGGTAAAAATGGCTGCATCAGCCCAGCCTGGTTACTCTGAACCCATCCATATTAGGGCACCCTATTTTCAGTTGATTAATGTGTTGGCCCATGAATAGCAATTGGACTTTTATGATCTTTGTCTTCTACAGAATGCATAATGATAGCGTGAAAATGCTTCACATAAATCTCTCATCTCCTCCCTTACTTCATGCCAGAATATTAAGGTTTACCTTTTCTGGGAGGTTTGACCAATTTCTGAGGACCCTCACGTCATCCACAACTGCTAACCACAACGAATGAACTGAATAGTTAAACCTTCAACAAAGATGAGAGTTATCTAAAGAGAGAGTTATCAGTTGGTTAGAATAGTACAAATAAAAGCAGAACAAATATAGAAACTGCGAAATCTTTACAAAACAGAATAATAAAACATCTCACGTTTTGTTACTCCTCTGGTGTTAGCATATCACTACCTTTCCCAAAAAGTCGGCTCAGCCCCCTCTGGAAAGACGGCTACTTCCAGTGCAGTTTAGTAAACCACAGCTACATGTAGCTTCACTGATGATGAGACAAACTACATTCCATCTTATACCAGAAATCAGTGTTAAAACATGATCCAATTTGTTAAGCGGGGTTCACGAGCACAGCTACAGCTGTCAGCCCAGCGGCTGCTGCCGGCTGTGCTAACGCAGCAAGGAAGAGCAGTCACGCCGCAACCGACAGCGGCCGCGCTGCCAGCCGGCCGCCGGGTGGGAGAGCCACCAAGAGCAATGCAACCCAACGGCTTTGTCAGGAGGTTTCTCAGCTACTGCTGGTTTCTAGGAAATGATGAAACCTAAAAATACTGGGCTCTGGAGGGAGGAATCAATAGGCGAGGGAAGGGTGTACCTAGATCTGCTACCCTGCACCACTCCGGTGTCTTGTTCTGCACCGTGTAGAGTCATTCTCTGTCCAACCGCAGGAGTGACTTTGACCCCAGGGAGGTCATTTCCTTCTTTCCACTGCAGAGATGAGGACTGATGCTCTCATATCTCATGTTCCCTTCCCTCCGTTGCTGGGATTTTCCACATTCCCGTCTATATTTTGCTTTGGGTACAGCTGCAAAGATTTTGATATTAGCCACTTCCCCTTTTTTAGTAATTATCAACTATTTTTCTTTTGGGAAAAAAAGAAGAAGTGTGAAGTATTTGTTATTTTCAAAGGAAAACATTTAGTTTAATGACATATCTGTTCACAAAACAAATCGCCAGTGATTGAAAATAGAATGTATGCTACCACTTTGTGAAAGTCATTTACAGCACAGAAAGACCACTTTGGCAGACACATTTATGTCTATACAAGATTAGATTTTGCATTTATTATGGGCATGTGGCATATTATTAATTATTAACACCAAAAATAAATGTTTATGTTTGCAGAAAAACAAGCTGCTAAATTCTGAAAAAATATTTTCAAGGATTTACACATTGTGTCATGTGTGTTATGTAAATGGAAACAGCAGCAATTCAGTATTTATTATTAGAACAAAACATTTTTCATCCTGCGAGTGGAAATCCAGGCTGTAATTTACGTGCATCTCTGAATCAACAAGTCCAATACTTAAGAATAACCCTTTATATATCAAATAACTGACTTTGCCTTCTCACCAAGGGCGCACCTCATGGAACTCCTTTGCCTGCATTCCCTGGGGAACCGCAGGGGAATTACAAAAACGCTTCTCCCAGGAGACCTGAAATGGTTCGTTTTCTATCCTCGACCCGAGGAATGAGTAATGGGGTCCCACGCCCTGCCAGCGGGAAACAATCCCAGTCAAATGAAAAACCCTGCTGATGAGGTAGTCTCTCTCCCAGATTTCATACATACCCAATTTCAAGATTTCGGACCAAGATGTCCTGTTCAGAGAAGCTCTCAGCCGTGAAACACAATTGGGAAAGATCTGCTTACCCTCTAAGGAAAAAAGTCATTATCAAACCATATGGAAATGGAGGCAGGAGTAGGATGCCAGACTCGCATCTCTCTTTATGTAGCGTGCATCAGTGCAACATCATACTCCCAGCTGGCCGCCCAGATTACCTTACTCGGGGGCTGGAGGGCTTTTGAGTGCTGCATGCCTCCACCAGCCTTTTCCGTTAAAACTTCCCAGCGCTGCTAGCCAGGTCCGCTCTGGGCAGAGCACTATGATGGAAGCCCTGGAATAGACAAGGCACTTGTAGCTGCCAGCATTTTTGTCTTCTGCCATCCATCCCGCTGAGAGAAAACCTCATGCAAACTGTACTGTGATGGAGGTTTCAGAGCAAGGGGTGACATTTTTTTCAGTAGCCTCCCTGTCCCCTGCCCTTGAGCTGTGTTGAAGCTCAAGCAGTGGCAGAACGCTGCTTGGGGACGTCTGTGTTTTTGCTGCTTCGCTGAACAGAGTCAGGATTTGTCCCCCTGCCTGCACAAATGCAGAAGCCTTTTGATTTTGTCATTTATCTCAATACAGTTTTCCAATCATTCTGCTGGAAATGACGCTGCTGGAGGCACTAAAGGTGCAAGCCCAGACCAACATTCAAATCCTCGCCAACCAATTGACTTTACAGGAGGTTAAACTACTGTGGGCAAAGCAGCAATAAAGTGGACAGAGCTCTGCCTCTGGGAGACTTCGCTGTTTCTTGGCTATTTCTACCCCTGTCTCAGCTCAGCAGGGGGAGGCAGGGGCAAATTAGCACTCCTCCTGCTCTTGCCTCCCGCACACTTTGCCTGCTGCTCCACAAAACCTCTTCAGCTGGTGGCAGAAGAGGTCAGAAACATGTAAGCAGCGTGCTGGAGGGGCAGAGCAGCACATGGAGCAGGCAGCGGCTCCACAGTGCAGAGATGCACAGCGGCACCGAGCTGCTCTCCGCACAGCGGGACCTTCCCTGCCGCCACTCAGCCCCGAACGGCTGCACCCGCTGCCTGCTCCCCGCCGCCCTGCCAGGGCCCCGGCCCCGCCGTCAGGCAGCAACCAGCCAGATCAGCCTCTTTGTTTTGAGGTCAGGCCTCAGCCGCTGCATCAAGTCACATCCGCATGTTTCACTTCACGCCTCAGATACCACTACGTTGAAACGCTGGGTTTCAGGCAGGGAAGCTCCCCGTGTCTCTGGACGCATTTCCAGGGACACCTGCTACTTCAGCCAAAGCCAGGGACTCTGCTACTGCCCAGTGCAGCCATCCTCTGCTGTGGGGAAATGCATTAATAAAATAATTCTGCTGTATCATTAGAGGTCAACTCGGACTAGAGCAGGTAATAAAAGATTCATAATGGCACATGAGGGGATGCACTAAATATCCAAACCACAGCTTGAAATCATGCAAAGCTTGATCAGGTTTAGGACTGGGTTAAAAACTCGCAGTTCAGCTGGTGTTTCACAAAAAAGTTTGCAATCAGTGATACCACTTCTGTACCAGCAATTTATGCTGCTTCCAGTAGAAATTACACCTTGCAGCAAGGAGTATCCTAACAGACATAGGTGCTCCGATGCTTAGGCCAGTAATCAAAAATTAATCCCTTTCCCTGATTCCGTTAGGGACCAATACCAGCTATTACTGAGAAGACATAAGAAATACTGCTGGAGGCACTTTCAAGATAACATGTTACCAGTGTTGTGACTTTCCATCCTTTGGTATTTAACTGGCTAAATCTTCATTTTAGCCATTTTCTAATCCAGTAAGGCAGGTAGTGGGACCTGCAGTAGTCTGTACATTTTTAAATATTCCATTCAAACTTTGGTTAATCTTATTTTCTGTCTAAATATCAAATCTGCTTTAGGAATTCTGCTAAAGTCCAGTCTCAAGGTGCTGTGGCAGCGTGTTCCCCAGTCCATTTTCATGTGTACAATCGTTACTCACTACTAAAGGGGCTGTCAGAAATTCAATACAGGCATTCGCACAATATTTTCAGTTTGATTACAAAGGCATCGTCCTTTCCCCATTTTACTCCAGCTTACGACTCTAACAAGAACAAAAAGAACACAGGCAAGTCTCCTCTAGCTGCCGAATTCCATCTGCTTTTCCATCCTTGCAACAGCCTTTGACAAAGAATTTAAATCCGATCCCTTTTTTCTGATGAGCTTAAAATTTGGCTGTGAAGTTTGGCCACATTCTCAGACTGGATTTGATTTTTGGCAATCATTTTCACCAGTACAGCACATCTAATCTCAGACTTGGTCACACTGCACTTGAACCAGCTTTGATACAGAACCAGCTGCTCCAGCTTTGATACACAAGAGGCTAATATCATTAGCAGAAGAACTTAATGATGTTTGACATATCAAATGACTTGGTCCTGCCTTTAATCTTTGTGGCCAGCCAGTCCCACCAGCCAAGCTATGGTCTCAGCAGACAGGCCAAAGACTCGGTGCGGAGGACAGAAAACTTCCAACACACCCCGTGGGTGAGGTTTAGGGCACGTTACCTGAGCAGCACGAGGTGCAGAGCAGGTGCGTGCGGCACACTCGGCTCTGCTCTCCACCAAGTACACCACTGCGCTGGCATTATTGTAACGTGAAGAGCCATGCTCTCTGTGCGTGGAAAGGAGGCTTCCTCTCCCAATTCAAGTCTAAAGCAGGAGAGCCCTCCTTGAGCGCTCCCAAACCATTCACCTTGCAGCATCTGCAAACAGCTGACCCAGACCTGCCCACGGCCAGCCAAAGCCACCATGCCTGGAGCGCCTCTGAAGCAGAGGTCCCCAATAGCTGTCACAGGCAGCAGGGCTGGTCCACCCACACGCGCCCCTGCAGGGACTTGGCTCAGTGCGTACGGTGTCTTGCACTTTGCTGTACAGCCATCCATCTGTCTTGTAATTAGGGAAACAACCCATTTCTTCCAACTGCAGTGAAACTCTGCCCCTCTCCTTTACAAAAGGCCCTTTGGAGCCTCGATGCCCGATACGCTTCCAGTTCAAGTGGAAACAGAAAATTATTCATTTTCATCTTCTATCCTTTTGTACCAGCTCAGGGAGAATTTCCCTGCACCAGGAGGCTGCAAACAGCAAGAACTGCTCTGGAGGCTGAAAAACCCCAAAGCTGAATTTTCCTACCCCTTTGATCATTCCCAGCTTTCCCACACAAACAGCTTTTCCATGTATGTGGTACCTGCACTAACACAGCCACAGACACGCCAGAGAAGGAATGGAAAGAGAGAAGCAACGCCACTGCCCACACAGAGAAACAAAAACTGGGAGGAACTAGAAGGCGTCTTTTTTACTTTGCTGGTTTATCTGGCCGTAAGGGAAAGAAGTAAACTGGCCTTCTTAATGGCTCCTGCCAATTATTTATACAACCTACCAAATTACTCATCCCAAATGGAGAACAAGTCTCTTCCTCTGCCAGAAATCCACTGCCTCATTTCATCTGGTTACGTCCTGGCATTGCAAATGCCAAATCTGTCAACCTAATACAATAGCATTGTTGCCTACATAAACACATTTAACACCTCTTAACACGCAAAACACACAAGCAAACAATAAACATAGCTCCTGAGCGTTCACAATACAGCCAGTGTCCGACTGCCCACAGCTGGCACCTGGAGTCAATCAAATTCAGTAACCAGGTAGTTGCCAGGGGTAAGCACAATTCCTACATGGGACTCGCTAACCATTATTAGGTTTCGATACTGTTTTACAGCCTGGAGAAGTCTGAAAGGGAGCACTGTGTACGTCTCTCACTTAAACGACAGAAGTGGAGCCGGAACAGGAAGGAACCGGGCAGGCAGAGCAGAATGTGGGGCCGGAGCTTTCGCATCTTTCTGGAGCCCAGGAGGACCGGTGCAAGGAAGGCGGTCACAGCCGCACCGCAACGGTACAAATAACGCTTCCTCTCTGTTTCGGTGTCACTTTGGTGCTGTGGGCAGAGGAAAGACCAGCGCTTTCCAGGCACATGCAGCCCTGCGGAGGGACCCTCCGGCCAGGCGGGCAGGACGCTACCCTGTCCCCGCGCCCGAGCGCCGCTGCGGCGGGGCG
>NW_009225715.1:0-392 GCF_000690835.1 Fulmarus glacialis
AGGCTCTGGCGGTGTTCCCGGAGCTCGGCAGCTCCTCGGGAGCCCGTGGGATGTGGCCTCTTGCTCATTTTACAGGGAGCGAGTCCATAAACACTCCTGATGCCGGTGTGTGAAACCCATCAGCGTGCTGTGGGGGGGCAATAAACCGAGCCCCCGCCGTCCCGCGCTGGAGGGAGCTGGCTGGAAACTCTGCGGCAGCCTGACGTTTGGGGTCACTGCTCCTTCTGCCATCCAGGGTCCCCCCCAGGAGCCAAAACCATGCTGCGACCATCTGCGAGCTGTTTCAGAGCAACAGTGAGCAGCAGCCAGCTCGTCCCTCTGCAGCGGGACGCTGCCCGTGGCCCCGTGCCCGCGGACACAGGCTAGGGCCGGCAGGGGGCCAAGCTTGGGGC
>NW_009225715.1:465-1228 GCF_000690835.1 Fulmarus glacialis
CGGCGCGTGGCACCGTTCCCGCGAACACAGGCTGGGGCAGGCAGCGGGCAAGCTCTGGTGCTGGGCAGAGACAGCTCCAAGGAGCAGCAGGAGAGGGGCAGGGGTGGTGTCTTCAGCAAAGCCAGGTCCCAACCCAAGCACTGCTTCAAAGCAAGGTTTGTAGCCTGCCAGGGAAACAACCCAGCCAACGCCAACGGAGAACAGCCTCCTCAGCAAACCACAGCTTTATCTTATCTGGAGACCTTGTTCCAGCTAATTTAACTATTAGAGCAGAGCATGCTTCAGCTGTCCGTGCCCTCTGATAGGAATCTGTGGGTGGGGTTCCATCCTGGAGCATCAGGCGCCAGTGCTCCCCGCTGGCATAGCAACAGCCCTCAGAAAAACCTGGTCCCGTTTGTTTGTTTGGGTGGTGTTGTTACAGCCAGGGTCCCCTCCCCGGTCCCTTAGCCAGCACTGACGAGAGCCAGCACCAGCTCCCTGGGTCCATCTACAGCATATTTGGTGCAAGGTCCACACAGCCCCCAAGGAGCCCCCAAGAGTTTCCTGAGCTCTTAGGGCAGGGTTGCAAGGCGAGAGCTCCCAGGCATGCCAGAGCTGTGGGCACATGCTGCCTGCCCAAATATCCCCCTCGAGCAACTTGGCCCCCAGTGATTACCGGAGTAATGACTGGAAAAGTCACCGGCAGTTTAGCAGGCAGGGCGGGGAACATAAGCCGATTTGGGTTTGTTTTGCTAACACAGCAAGAAAAAACAGCTATTTACGC
>NW_009225715.1:1378-1733 GCF_000690835.1 Fulmarus glacialis
GGGGGAAGCCACCAGTGAAGGCACGACCCCGGGGCCGGTGGCACCCCGGTCCAAGGGTTAAGACACCTCCTCTAATTTCTTCCCCAGCCTCAGATCCTCCCAAGCTGGGTCCCCCCTTGCAAAAAACATGACTAAGGAAAACCCCGGAGCAGCAGCAGGGTGCCGTGCTGGCGGGGCGCACGGGGCAGCGGTCGGGGCCGGTGGCACCCCGGTCCAAGGGTTAAGACACCTCCTCTAATTTCTTCCCCAGCCTCAGATCCTCCCAAGCTGGGTCCCCCCTTGCAAAAAACATGACTAAGGAAAACCCCGGAGCAGCAGCAGGGTGCCGTGCTGGCGGGGCGCACGGGGCAGCGGT
>NW_009225716.1:0-5366 GCF_000690835.1 Fulmarus glacialis
TCGGGGGACACAGGCGCTGGACGGGCTCCCTCTGTCCGGCTCCTCCTTGGCCTGGCCCAGCCAGGGCCCCCCAGCATTCGTCCCGTTGCCCACACTGTCGGCATTTCCGCAGAGAGTCCCGCAGAACTTCCTCCTCGGCCGGATCCTCAGTTCTGGGTGGACGTTCCCCCAGACCTTGGCCCCAAAGGCCCTGTCTTTTATGTGGATGCTCTGGTGAAGGTCCAAGTGGCGTTTGTCCGCAAAGCTGATCTCGCACATCGTGCATTCGTAGGGCCCCTCTTTGGCGTGGCTCCGCTGGTGGATGATGAGGTTGATTTTCAGACGGAAACGCTTCCCGCACTCGGTGCAGGGGGGCGACCACTCACGCACGTAGCCATTTGCCCATCAGCAGGCTGCTGCTTGCGCACCTGCTTGGCTTCTTCTTGCCCTTGGCCTTGGCGGGCTCACTTTTGGGGCACTTCTGGATCTCTGGGCCGGGAGAGGGTGCAGAAACCTCTTGCAAGGCCTCGGGTTCCTCCTCCTTCACCTTGACGTTTCCAGGAGGAGAAGCCCCTTCACAGGCCATTTCATTTCCCAGTAAAAAGCCTTCCTCTGAAACGGAACAACACAGGCATTGGTCATTCACGCTCCCAGGGCAAACCCAGGTCGTGGTTAAGTCCCAAAGCACTGAGCAGGCTTTTAGCAATAAAGGAGCTACCAACAAATCTGAGAACGCAGTTTGGAAAGGTGCGGGTGCCACCACAGCGTCCTGCCCACGTGCCCTGAGCAACCCAACGTGGTCTCAGGGGGCCGATCTCTTGCTCCCAGGAAGAACCAGGCTGTGGTCTGCTGCAGTGCCATCAGGGCCGGTGGCGCAAAGGGATCCACCTCTAAAACCCCGACACCAACGATGGCCACAAGATGTAGCAGGAGAAAAGGTCACTGAAAAGCAACAGCCTCCAGTACGTCAGGCTCTTCACTTCTATCAAGCTTGGGACTGCCAGCAAACGCCAAACATTGCAGGCAAACCGGCTCCGGTGAGGGCTGTGCAATGCCGAGGGTTGTGGCGAACCCTCCGCACCCCCCCGCAGCCAGGCCGTTCAGCCGGTGTGAGCCATTAGCCCGTTTAACTCTGCACCCCAGCGCCAGAAACAAGCTGCGGGTCCCTGGAAGAGGAAAAGTGCTCTGCGCGTTAGCTTGGCAAAGCTTCAGGACCAGAACAGAGGGTGTCTGCAGATGGCCGCCCCCCCTTCCTACACCCCCTGATCCCTCTGCTTCTGCCACGGAGAAGGCGGCTGTGCCACGGGAAGCATTAGGCATCCTGAGCTCAAGGCCAGCTCTACCATAACGCAGCAGAGCTGGAGGAAGGAAGCGTGCTACTGCTACCAGCTCTCCCCCAATTTCTGATAGAAGGAACCCCAACTGGACTTTGTTCTTTGTGCAGAGGTGATAGGGCTGAAAAGCCCAACACCAGCCCCCTCCCTTGCTCGGTGATAAAAAAGAGGTCTGAAACTTTCTTCTCCCTCCCCATTTCAAGCACGTTAGCGAGCTGGGAGCTGCTTCCTGCCTGCAGGGCCCCGTGTCTCCCCTGCACTGGGTTACTCACTGGTGCTGGACTCAGCCGGGTCGTCTTCCATCTCTGTCTCAGGCTCATCTTCCCTGCGTAGCTCCTCTTTTTGCGCGCTCAGGGACATGACATTCATCACCAGGATGGGGAGTTCTGTTTCCAAAGAAGAGCAATTTTAAACACCTTTGGTGTGATGCTAACCGGAGATGCGTTGGGAGCATGAGAAGAGCCAGAGAAAGCTGCAGCTCAAGAAGCCATGACATGTTGCGCCAGGGGAGGTTTCGATTGGATATTAGGAAAAATTTCTTCACCGAAAGGGTTGTCAAGCACTGGAACAGGCTGCCCAGGGAGTGGTGGAGTCACCATCCCTGGAGGTGTTTAAAAGATGTGTAGACGTGGTGCTTAGGGACATGGTTTGGTGGGACTTGGCAGTGTTAGGTTTATGGTTGGACTCGATCTTAAAGGTCTTTTCCAACCTAAATGATTCTATGATTCCATGGAAAGCATGCGAGGTGTTAGAAGGAACGGGAGCGAAGCCACACACAAGAACCAAAAGCAGAAGGAGGGCTGGGAGGAAAGACACCAAGGTGCCGCAAGCTGTCACCTCTGCAGAGCAACCTCATCCCTCCTAAACTCTCCCCAACTCTACAGGTAGTATTCCCATATTTCCTTGTGTTCAGGCCCTCGAACCCCTTCCATTTTCCCCGGCAGCACCTTGACAACGCACCCCAAGGCTTCTGCTTTTCCCTGGTGATGCTCCTCCTAAGAACGGTGGGAGACCTCCTGAGAGAGCTGGGACAGGAACGGCCCGGGGAAGCAAGTCCTCCTGGCACCCATGTAACTTACCTGTGTCAGCTTCCACAGGGACTTTATCTTCTCCCAAAGCCTCTTCCTTCTGGTCCATCTCTTCTGTTGTCTGTGGGGACTCCTGACCATCTCCAACGCTTGTCTGTGGGGACTCCAGACCATCTCCGATACGTGTCTGTGGGGACTCCTGACCGTCTCTGACGCAGAGCTCTTCATCCCTCTCGATCCGGGACAGGACGTCAGGCTTGGACACAGAACAGTCTGCTCACGGGGCGGAGGAGCAGAGGACAGCGTGTTTTATTAGGAACTGGCTACACCTTTATTCTGTCGAACTCTCAAAGTCACCCTCCTCTCCCTAATCCCAGATCTAGCAGGCAGTACAGACAGACACAAATATATTATCCATGCTCTAACCGGAAAGGCGGTGCTGCTTTCTTGGCCCTGTGGCAGGATCCACCCATGAGCACAGCCGTAGCTCAAGTACAGAGAGAATTTAAGTAAGAGAACATGAACTAAAATCTCAGAGAGGGAGAGCCTCTGTCTACACAACGTCTTTTTCCTCTCTTCCCAGCAGCACTTGACAAACCCCCAAACACACACCTGGGGCTCGTATCGTTTCTGGGTATCATTCCCCAAAGGGCAGAGCCTGCCCTGCCCTCTGCCCCCTCCAGTGCTCACCCGGCCTCTCCCGGGGCTTCTCTAACCCCCAACCCCTCAGTCCTGCAGGAAAGGGCTCTCGATCACAGCTCTGCCCGCACATTTCTTCTTCTCTTGGCTCTGGCAGGGTCTGCCTGTCCCTTCCCAGCACCTCCTACCTTTCTCGCCCAGCCTTCGCACTCGTAACAATTGATTTTTCCAGCTCTCCCATGCCATGCCCCAAGGCGATCCTGACCGCTTCTACTCCCCCCAGCACTAGCAGAGCTGCTTCAGCCTCCTCCTCCCACTGCAGGTTCCCAGATTCCTCACCTCCCACCACGTCTCCGCTCTCACCAAGGCAAGCAGAAGTGTTTTTGGAAGCCCTAAGGCTCATGCATGCAATCAGGTGAAGAAGGATTCCTGAACTGCACAGAAACAGGACTGGAAGGGATCACAAGAGGTCTGCCCCACTGCTCCAGACTCCATCCCAGCCCCTCCTGACAGGCTTTGTCTGGTTTTGTCCACAGGATTCATCTGACCAAGCACAAACGTTCCTCTTGGAAGAAAGACTCAAGGTGCTCCGTGGAGGTTTAGTCAATACAGTCAACAGACCCTCAGAGCAGTTCGTTTCTAACAAAGACGCTGCTGGGAGACCTCCTGACAAAGCTGAGACAGGAACTGCCACCTTCTGCCGGCACCCACCTAACTTACCTGTGTCAGCTTCCACAGGGACTTCATCTTCTCCCAAAGCCTCTCCCATCTGGTCCGTCTCTTCTGGTATCTGTGGGGGCTCCTGACCTTCTCTGGTACATGCCCGTGGGGCCTCCTGGCCGTCTTCGATGTGTGTCTGCGGGGACTCCTGACCGACTTTGACGCAGAGCTCTTCATCCCTCTCGATCCGGGACAGGATGTCAGGCTTGGACACAGCATAGTCTGCTCACGGGGCGGAGGAGCAGAGGACAGCGTGTTTTGTGAGGAACTGGCTACAGCTTCATTCTGTCGAACTCTCAAACGTTTCAAAGTCACCCTTCTCTCCCTAACCCCGGATCTAGCAGGCAGTAGAGACAGACGCAAACTAATTATCCATGCTCTAACCAGAAAGGTGGTGCTGCTTTCTTGGCCCTGTGGCAGGATCCACACAGCTGTAGCTCAAGTACAGAGAGAATCTAAATAGCAGAACATGAACTAAAATCTTAAAGGAGAGGGAAAGGCTTTGTCTTTAACATTTTCCTCCCATTTCAACTTTAGCAGTGATTTGAAGAGCAACTCTTCTGAGCTATTGCTCTGGAGCAGGGACAGAAAACTTCCTGCTCTGTAGAGAAGTCTGTGTCAGACGGACCACGAAAGGAACAGGTTTGTTCTGTTTCTACAAAATACTATTGAGGAAAGTGAAGCCTCAAGTTCAGTAGCGGCACAACCAGCACGTTACTAGTCATGGCCAAGAAACAGCTTTTGGCGGGGAATATCTTACAGCCCAAATCATCCAAGAACATGTTGGGTGCCCTTGGAAGGACCGAGCACGATTAGGTTAGTTCTTTACCAAGGTACGTGGAAACTTTACATAGGAGCTAAATAGACAGAAAACAAGGACTAGTTCAAGATGCAATTATCAAACTTCACCCAGATAATTCCTGAACTGTGCTGGAAGATCACGATGGTTCCCTGACCCTGGAATCCACTTACATAGTCATGAGGAACACCATCTCACGTGGATATTTTTTATTATTGATTTTACTTGTATTACTACCACTACTATTATGTACTACAGATATCTCTTACATTGTTTATCGCTTTACAAGCAGGAAGGAGGGAAAATGTGTGGGCCTGACTGCCCAGGAGAGGTTCTGCTAGCTACAGGCGTCCAGACCATCAGTCGGGCTGCAGTGGGAAGCAGTCCAGCCTACCCGCGAGAGAAGCTCATCCCGAGGCGCAAACCCTGTGCCTTACCCAGGGAGATCAGCGTCTCGTAGTTCCCCCTCATCACAGCCCTGTACAGATCCTTCTGCCAGCGGTCCAGTCTCTCCCACTCCTGCTCGTTGAAGTACACAGAAATGTCATCGAACGTGACCGGTACCTGGAATCACAAGTATTACGTGCTTGGTGACTTCTGATGCGGTTAGATAACTGGAAACCACGCACGTAAAAGTGCTTGGCTTCGGTTGCCGGAGCTCAGGGCAGGCACGGAGCAAAGCGTGCCTGGCCAGGTCAGGGCTTGTAAGCGGCAAGTCCAGGACTCGCAGGTGCTCAGCCACCCAAGCCCACTGCTAAGATCGCTCTGGCATTTCCTAAACCCCCTCCACAGCCACGGCGGTGGCACTGGCGCTTCCAGGGGCCAGGCCGGACGCCGTTACCTTGGGGACCTCGCCCCGGGAGCTGG
>NW_009225717.1:0-3741 GCF_000690835.1 Fulmarus glacialis
TGGTCCAAGACGACTGGCCATCATGGACGGTGCCGGTACAGAGTGGGGGACTGCGGCACCCCAGGAGGGTGGAGGTGATGGTGGGACTGGGCAGAGCCCCGTGGGGCCAGTGCCCATCCCAACGGGCTGCGGGGAGAAGCATGGCCAGCCCTGGGGCTCCCGGGCACCAGGTGGGTGCTGGACATGGGGCAGGTGGTCAACAGCTTCTCTCCCCCCAGCATTTTGTGCAGGCGCCTCATGCAATGTACTGGGTTGGCGAGCAATTATCTTCTGACGCAAAGAGGACTGTTGTATGGCAGGACAGCAAGCAGTTCTCCCTGTAAGTGCAGCGGTCCTTGGTACAAGCGCCTGCCCTTTAGCCGTGCCGGGGAGGTGTCATTTCACTCCTGTGAGACCGCCCTGGCAAAGGGAGTGATGCTTCAATGAGCAGGGCCCCAAGGGACGGGGCCCTGGGCAAAGCCCAGCTGTGGGGTGCACTGCCTGATCTCCAAGTGGCAGAGCAGGAGACTGGGGGAAGGAACGTGGCCCTTCCTCAGACTGGTCCCAGTGCCAGGTACCCTGCCTGCCCCAGTGGCACTGGGACCTGTGGGAAGAGGTGTCCACGGTGAGGATGCTGTCACTGCCCCTCTGCGATATGCCTTCTCTCCTAGGTATTCTGCAGACTGCAGGGTATCAGCTGAGGGGAAAATAAAGAGTTCAAAATGCTACAGAAAGTACCAGTGGATCTGCGAGCAGCCTCCGAAGCTGAGCAGCACATCCAAGACCCTCCTTCCTCTCCTGGACAAGGCCTGACCGTGCTGCCACCCCACTCTGTCGCGGGACTCGGGGAGAGGAGCTGGGGGTGCACCCCGAGACCCTCTCCCCTGTGCACGCGTTGCCTCAACCGCGTTTCCATGCTGGGAAAGGATCTCTGTATTTTAAAGCAAGGCTCATGGAAAACAGACCTTATTCCCCTCTCTCACACTCACGCATACACTTATACCACCTTGCACTGGCCCTCTGCATGTTCTCCTGTGCCCCGGCCAGCACAGCTTGCAGTGACCCGGGACTCCGGTGCGGAGCCCAGCTCCCGCCTGCTGTGCTCCCCCAAGGCTGCCGGTAACGTGCCGGTGCAGGATGTGCCACTTCCATCTTTTTGGAGCTGGGGGATGATGGCGCTATTGGTGTCCCTGACCTGACCTCTTCGGGGAGTCCTGTGGATTTACTGCCTGTCCCTTCCCTCAGCATCGACGGCTCCCATCCTGCCCTTTCTCCTGCCTCCATCACCTGCCCAGGGCTTTGGGCTGGGCCTTGCCTGGGGAGGGTGCAGGCAGGGGTGCCATCAGCATGAGAAACTGCTGGGAAGCCCTGAGACCATGCTGGAGATGGGGGAGCGCTGCGGAGCCCTGAGACCATGGCGGGTGAATGAGGGAGCCCTGAGGCCATGGGGAAAATGGGGGTGCAGCAAGGAGCCTTAAGACAGTGGGAGAGAGGGGGGGAGCACCGGGGAGGCTTGGGAACATGGGGGAAAGGGGAGACCCCTGCCATCACGGGGGAAAGATCCCTAAGACCGTGGTGGGACCTGAGCTGCCAGGGGGGACAGTGAGGGAGCCCTGTCCCCAACCCAGCTGGGGTGGGTGAGGGAGTCCAGGGGCAGTCCTGACCCTCCCTGTCTCACTCAGTGTTTCTGCAGAGAGGGGCATGAGGTGGGGACCACTCTGCTAAACTGGATGTGGGCAGCTCCTGGGAGAGGAGGTGTGGAAGGAGGCTGGTGGAGCCAGCCCACAGCATGGCGAGGCTGGGAGGCTGGGACAGAATTGCAATCTCAGCTATCGTGCAAAACAAAGATTTGCTGTGTCTGGCTTGTCCTGGGGAGCCCAGACATGGTCCCCCTGGTGCCCACAGAGGAGCAGGCTCCCTGATCCTGGAGCCCTGAGCTCCAGCCACCATGGTCCACAGTGTCATTGGGCTCTGCCACCTCAAGGACACACCACTGACTCCTGTCCAACCCCTGGTTTGCCTGTCCCCAGACCTGTTCAGCATGCTTGCTTGCCCATCTTGACACGTGGGGTTTCTCCTTCCTTCCCAGCTGCAGGACTCACCCTTTCACCTACCCAATATCGGCAGGTTCCCATCAGCCCATTTCTCCAGTACCCTCTGAACACCAGTCCTGCCATCCAGTATACCCACTACTGCCCAGTTTGGTATTGCTCCCAGCTGGGTGAGACCATCCCAATCCCATCATCCAGGGCACCAGTGAAGGCTTCAAGGAGCATTGGCCTCACGATCGACCCCACAGGGGTATCACCGGCTGGATGGAGCACTGCTGACAACCCCCTGCAGCCCTCCTGCCATCCAGGTTTCCACCCACCTTCTTCTCCCCTTCTCCTGGCCATGTGTCTTCACTCTGCCAGCAAGGAGACCATGCGAAACCATGTCCCAGACCTCAAAGGTCTGATAAAGGGTCATGATAAATGGCCCCAATGCTCTCCCCTCATCCCCAGCTCAGTGATTCCACGGCAGCAGGGAAGCAGGTCGGGCAGGTGCCACTTGCCTGTGGTAAGTGCTGCCTGGCTTCCCCCATCCACCATCATGTCCTCCCTGTGCCTGGACCACCGCATGCCCAGGAGGATGTGTCCATCTTCTTCCCGGGATCAAGGCTCTTCTCTGACGGGGAGAACAAAGCTCAGCCCTGGGACAGGCTGCAGCCGATGTGATGGAGGGAGGAAAAAGGTCAGGACAGCAGCCAGCAACAGCCAGTGACAGAGGCAAGGGGCAGCCAGTAAAACCAAAGGACTCCCCGAGGGGAACAGCCTGGGGACACCAATGGCACCATCATATCCAGCTTCACAAGGTGCAAAAGGCACCCCCCAAACCAGCTTCAGTGGAAGGCAGCAGAGGTGAGCAGAGTTCGGTACCAGCATCCCCTCCCTGGGTCACAGGAGCCGGGGCTGGAGGGCAGGGACTGGGGATGTAAGCATGGGGATGAGTGTGGGACACAGAAACACAGTCTCATTTCCATAAGTCTTGTTTTAAAATGCAGAGACCTTCTTTCCCAACCTGTATCCCCAGAGCTTTGCAATGCGGTTGAGGCAACAGAGCGCAGGCATGTGGCTGTGCAGGAGGAAAAGGGTGTCTTTGCTGTGCATTCCCAGCTCCCGTCCCTTAGTCCTGCGATGGAAAGGGGATCTGAGAGTTCACCCCTTGGCCGGGAGAGGAAAGTGGGTCTTGGATTGGCTGCTTAGATTTGGTGGCTTCTCGCAGATCCATGGAAAATTGTTAAAGCAGTAGGAGGTGCTTATCTTCCCATAGAATATTCTTGCACAGAGGGAAAAAAAATCGTTCCTAGAAGGGAAGGAGCCCATGCGAGGTGCCACCACCATGCTCCCAGCCTGCTGCCAGCCCTGTGGTGCCCCCTACGCAGCTGTAGCCCCAGGCCCCCTTACCCTGGGCAAGAAGGCCAGAGCACTGCCTATGTCCAAGCATCAGTCCCGTGGCCGGGACAGACACCCGGGTAGTGCCCAGCACCTCTACCCATGGCTGGTGAAGGTGCAAGAGGTGCAGGTGGCCAAGGCAGAACAACTTACTCTTTATACAGCTTCTCAAGTTTATCGTAATGATTTTGATATCTCTCCCCAATCCAGTATATTGCACCATGCGCCTGCACAAAATGCTGGAGGGAGAGAAACAGCTGCCGACCACCTACCCCGTGCCCAGCACCCAGCTGGTGCCCAGAAGCCCCAGGGCCGGCCATGCTCCTCC
>NW_009225718.1:0-270 GCF_000690835.1 Fulmarus glacialis
AGGAGGAACTTGCATCCCCACTCAGGAAACAGCACTTTGGTTGCATGAAAATTTTCCAGGTTTCGACATCTGTGTGTGTTGGGAGGCAAAACGATACCGAAACACCGGGAACGTGAAGAGGGAGCGAAAGGCGGGCGGGAGGGGGCCTGCCCGGCCGGCCCTGGGGAGCGGGGAGGGGGAGTCCTGGCTGGAGGCAGCTTGGAGCGGACGTGCCCGGGGCTGTCTGATGAGGTCTCATCCCCCCGGCTGGGCCCAGAGCGACTTTCCTGA
>NW_009225719.1:0-9970 GCF_000690835.1 Fulmarus glacialis
AAGGGAAGTTATGTCATTAACTACACATTGGTTGCAACACTTCGAAGGCAGTTTCTAAGAGTGGTTTATTTCATGCCACATTCTTAAAAAAGGGAAAATAGTAAAATCAACCGCGCTTCTCCATCCAGACAACATTCTTAAGGGAAAAAACCCCAAGTTTCAAAATACCGATTCTGTATTCATCAATCAAAAATAAAAAATTAATAGGAAATTCAACCCTAGCTGTTTTCAGAGAAAGTGTTGATAATTACATTTATATTATTTAAAGAAATTATACTTAAATTTTTTGTTACATATGAGCTTACTAGTATTTACTTTCTCAAGTTTCTGCCAGTAAAAAGGGCTTTGGGTTTGACAGAGCAAATTTTCTAGCATTTGGAAGCTTTTATCCCAATTTTAACACCTTACCTCTTTTCCTCTAGAGAATTAACTGATATTGCATTAAAACAGAAAATGATACAGAATTTTAAACATTCTGCACAACTGGAAAACTGACAGATCATTAAAAAGCTCTACTGGAGAAAACTTTGTCCTAAAAATGTAGGGCTTTATATATAATATATAAGCATATATATATTCACACGTATACATATGCTCATATACACAGCAATTTTACAATAGCAAAATAATTTGTCTAAAATTACTTTAAAATAAAACCTATCTTTTAATATTTACTTTATCAATAAAAAACATTAAAACCACTGAGATCTTATTTTAACCTCATAGTCAACAAAAAGCAACACAGCTAAAGAATATGTAAGTATAATCCAGATTATCCAGATATGATTTGTATTTTCAGTCAAACCTTAAAAGCTTTTAACAAAAGAAACATTATTTTTGTCACTAATGCATTTTCTGATCTGTATAACTTGCTCAAATATAAAGATATTTTTTAAAAGCCATTTAAAAAGACACAACAGTTTTGTGACACATTTCTTACTAACTTAGTTAATGTTGCATTCATATGAATCCAAAACCACAAGGATTTTTTCCTGCCACCCATGTGACGGTATTTGCTAAATGATTTCTGCGTTTATTCAGACTGAGCCTGTCTCACACCTACAATCTGAAAGCTGCCCTCTTAGGAACACAGGTGACAATATTTCTTGATTTTTTTTTTTTTCCTCATTATGATTAAAATAACATATAAAATTAAGGAGAATGCCAACTATTCTTTTTCCCCGTAGGATCTGTTACTTCAAGATAATATAAATTGTCCGGTATTCTCCATGAGTGCATGCTCTCAGGGCACGAGGGCACACAGACTCTAGGTAAGTAATAATTTAGTATATCAGAAGGTGAAAAGAAAAAGCAGAGTAAAAAAAAAAAAAAAATCCTATTTTTGCAGAAAGCTTTCTCCACCAATTAAATATAACGGCTCTTGTTTATCATGGCTGGAATGCCGCGTTTCTCCCTGGGCCTGCGGATGCAGAATCCCAGTGTCAAAGGGGAGCGGCATCATTGCTCGGAGCCTCACCTATAGCTCCTCTTTGTGCTCCGCTTCTCTCACATCTTTTCTCTCTGCATTTCCACTTCAAGCGACTGCATGGGGATAGCAGCACAGATCAATTTCACCATCGAATATTTAGTAATACAAGGTATGTATATTTTATATAAATATTTTCATTTACTAGGAGCAGAACACTGCCTCTCTAAAGGAGAAGCACAAAAGCTCTTCAATATCTGACTCACAGCCAGCCACCTTACCCTTCGGTTCACAAAGTTTCCCTAAAGCTTTTGTGAAAATTTCTGACTATGCGTTATTCACGTAGTTCATTGCCTTCTTCATAAAGTAGTTCTTGACCTGCCAGTCACCCGTGGGCAGCAAAAGGTGTCACAGTGCAGGAAATTACTGCTTTCTGGACAGCTTATAACACCAAGCAGGGCTCTGTTCTTCCACCTGGTCCAATATTGCAGACACTGCCCCGTGCAAAGTCTTACTCAGCTTACAGAGCACCTGATTAGCAGAGGTGTCTGGAAAAATTGCAGAAAAAAGTCTAAACTCAGCACTGACTGCCAATCATGAATTTTATAAAAGAATTTTGTGTAATTAGGAAAATGTCTGGGGCAGAATCATCCCCTTTGTGGGCACACACGGATTACGCAGACCCTGAAGTTTTTGGAAAAGCAATTTGTTCCCGTTGCCCGCCCCGCGCTCGGCACATCGGGGCCTCGGTTTCGGAGCAGAGCCCATACCTGCTGTGTGACACAAACTGCAATATCTACACGCTTTCAGAGCTTAAGTGACCATAGATATCTGCCTCAAAGGGTCTGAAATGCTGCAGAGTCAAAATCTGATCTGTATTTGAATAAACACTAGCCCTAAATGATCTCCATTATACCTACCACCAAATGATGAACACAAAATTCGCAAATTTAACTTGACATAACTGAACTTTCACCTTTGAATCTACACAGAAATTATATTATAACAATCATTTAGGTCTCCCTGTGATAGCCATTTTATATATTATAAAATATCTACAACCTTGGAAAAAGAGATGCTGTGAAAAAAGCAGGAATTAAAAAAATCTCTAACCACTTCATTGAGAAGGAGTGCAAAGGAAAAATGTTTTTAAATACATAATAAAATCCTAAAAGTTGCATCAACATGATCACTATTTTTATGTCTACCTGACTATTATGCATCTTGCAGAGGAAGATCCTTCCTTACACACTGAAAAGCTACTTGTCATGTCCAGAAGCAGGACTCATAAGAAATAAACCTTACAGGATAAAACATTTGATGACGGCTAAGGGGCAAAACTTCCCAACCTCCACCACCCCATTCAGGTCCAGAGAGGAGCTCACAGCACAGCAAAGTTCAGCACTCGCAAAACACTCTCTGAGCAGTTCTGCTCCATGCACCAGTCCCACATACCTATTACCTGTATATTGCATCGTGTGAATCTCACCGTGATTCTGTACTAAAACTGGAATTTCTGTAAGTTGCTGATGCCTCAAAGTATTCCTTTTTTTCCCCCCTTTCCTATCTTTTCACAGCATCTGAAATTGTATGTAACCAGTCCATTGTTTTTAATTGCAAATTTCATTAAACATGCTAAACTTGCTTGTTTCTTTTTTATTTTATCTTTTGCAAATCACCTGCATGGTCATCTGTTATCATTTTTGCCAGACACTTTCATGCTAACCAGCAAGGTCATTGCAAAAACCTGTATTGATTTTCTTCCTAAATATCCAACTGTACAAATACATATTTTACCAAGGGTTCTGAAGTTGTCCCTGAGAGCTAATGTAAACACAAACCAATGCAGCTGCCAAAGCCTTTGGAACATGGAGTCATAAATGGACTTCTACAGATTCCTGTTGGAAAAAACATGACTGGTTAACCCTTTTTTTGCTGAGTGGGGAATCAATTTTGCAACGAAGCAGCCGTGGCTGTGAACCGGGCACCAAACACTCTCATACTCACGATAAGAGACTGGCCACCCGGGAGAGTGGTCACCGCAGCCCCAGCAGCAGTATGACATTTATCTTACAAGCATGTTCAAATACAGTGTATTTTGCTTGGTTGATTGATTTTAGCATTCAAACATACCTTCCACTATTTCAACCCAGAGATATTCAATATCCTTACTTTGAAATATATCAAATGTAAATTTTCCACACGTATCACACAAAACTGGAATCTTTTAGCAATCAAGATAAGTATTTGTAATCTCCCCTCCATTGATAGGGAGCCTGGTGGGGCTCATAGCCTGCCCTAATATCTCTTATATTCACCAGAGAGTTTAAATGCCAGGCCTGGAGCTCACCAGAAGAATGCCCAGCTAGGTCAAGAATTTCATGTTGTTAAATGATTTTTTTTTTCCCCAAGAACAACAGAGTCCTTTTTGCAGCTGAATAAAGACCAGCTCTCTCCCTGAAACCACAAGCAACAGACATTCTCAGGTAAAACCAGATTTTCCTTTTTTCTTAGCTTGGTCACCATCTAGGTACTGAAACATTTAAATCAGGATTACAAGAAAAACAAACAAACAAACAAACAGACAGCGTAGATGGCTAGAAAAGGTGATTCAATGTGGGACTGTGCTTCAGATACGTATTTATAAGTAACCAACTTTGAATCATTGTACCAGGTGCAGTCCCAGGGAAAAATGTATGCAGGCAACAGGGAGTTAAGTAAATAAATTTTTTCTTTTCTTTGTCGATGTGTTTAGTTCTCTTCCTGCCAAGACTCATTTCACTCTGCTATCTTGTGAGAGACACATATGGTGCAGTGAAATTGCCATCCAAGAAAGCATGTCCCAGCCTGTTGAGACATCATCAAATAAGATTAAAGCAAAGTAAAAATAAAAAGATAGAACGATTTTTTTTTCTTTTTCTTGTACAGAGAACATCTGATGAAAGTCACTGAGGTACTTGAATGCTTCTAAAGGTTTTGCAACCATTTCTTTACTTTGCCTGGTTAAGAAAAAGGCAGAAATAACAAGCCAATATCTCCTTTTTCTTCTTCAAGTTAGTGAAAAAATGTGTTTCATAATAAACCTGATGTATATGAATAAAATACAATATTGCCTTCTGTGCTTCTGTGGAAACAGCACTTAAATGCGCAAGAATACCACCGACTTTCTGTTCTGGTTGCCTCTCCACCAGTGTCTCTGACTTCTGCATGCAAAAAATCTTTTGGGGCCAGGACAAAACAATTAGTCTACTAATCCACAAAAAAGGTGGTTTGTCCACAAAAAGGTACAAGTTATCTCCCAAACAGGTGCCCCTCTGGCTACCAACTGCTACACCAAAAATTAAAATTCATCACCTGAGAAATACAGAAGTCCAAGCTGCAGTATTTAAATAAGTGTGAAACTGTTGCCCATTTTCCTTACACGTGCAAAGGCCTCGGGATGCCGGTTAGGATGAAGACGACTTTACAGGTTCTTTCCCTATTTCCACATTTAAAAAAAAGGACTGGGTAAAGAAATCCCAGCTGATCGCCACTTGCTCTTGCATCTGGTATTTACGACAAGACAGGACCAGAGTGGAATTGCTGGGATGGTTTACACTATTATACCAACAGGAATCGCTGAGAAGCGACTTGCCAGCTACTCTTCACTGCTTTGAAATCAGGCTTTAGAAATATTTCAGAATTACACCTACCACCAGGAAAGCACCAGCAAATACAACACATACGGTTATGTTCTATACATGAAGTGAATAAACCGAAGTCTGCTCAAGGCCAAAAAGAAATCACAAGGGATAGGAGGAAGAAAATCAAATTAGCATTGTTGATCATGATGGAAGTTGAGGGGGAGCTTCTTAACCATACGAAATAATCTGCAAAATGGGGTTCAACTTCAGAAATGGGAGTATATTTTCTGTATTTCTTTGCTAACCTCTCCAGCCAGAGACTGCATTTCCAGATCTTGTTTCCAACGCACAGCCTTAACTGGACTGCAGGAAAGCAACAATGCATCAGTAGCAGAGATTATCCCTGGCCTTAATAAGCTGTTGTTGGCTTTCATAACAACTGCAGCCTAGGACGAGTCACACCAAGCTCAAAGACAATCTTACCAATAGCCTGCAGCAAGGATTATAGAAACAAGAATCCAAGGGGGGGTGGGAGGGAGCAAAAATCCCAAGAAACAGGGGCTAATGTAAAATCGTTTACATATTAACCTTCTTCCCTTCTGACAGTGGTCAAGTTCTGATTCAAAATACAAATTATCTCCAATTACTTCAAAAGAGGCAGTCACAGAGCTGTCACTTAACCTTCACCATCTGTTTGGCTCAAAAGAAAGCTGTACAGCCTGCCACTTTGACCTCATCTTTCTCTTTCCACACTGGACAGGCACCAAAAGAAGAGAAGATGGCGTATTGTTCTCCAGAGAAAACCTCAGCCCTTAGGGAGCTGGGGGGCTGAGGGTGCTGGCAGGGGAGGGCAGAGCTTCAGGAGGTGACTTAATTTATCTCGGGGCGGGGGGGGTGCGGAATTTGTTTTAGGAGCACGAGTTTGCAAACCTTCCTCACTCCTTCCGCCAGCTGTCTCCAGAGATGAGGATTGTTTAAAAGTGGAGCCTCTCTGCAAAAAGCAGTCACTGGCTAAACAACAGGGGCGGGTGAAAAAAAGCAGAAGCTGATTCACAATGGATTCTGGCTTAGAGATTTTTGTAAATCTAGTAGCCAGATGTATATAGAAAAACATCAGCTATTTGATATGTCAAAGGGAAAATAAATCCTGGAAATGAAATAGCTTTCTAGGAAAAATAGTAGCGCAAAATGATTGGGGGAGAGGGGGGGGACCACAATCAAAAAAACCAACCAAACAAAAAACCCCAAACAAACCAACCAACCGAAAACCCAAACACCAGAAAACAAGAAGGTGCACACTCTGGGAAAGCACAACTTAAATTATAAATATAACCTCATTATAAGATAAATCAGAGTTCATCACTGCTTTCAGCTCTACAGATTAGACCAAGGCTTCTCCCAAACTGCTCATTAACTGTTGCATTTTCCAGCCTTTTTCATGACTCCGGGGGAAGGCAGGAAGTTTATAGTTCAACCTCACCCTCGAGAAGTGAAGGACCAAGTACCAATCCCCACCCAGCCACCAGTGGAGGACAAGCAGGGTGTCAGGGAATCAGGGCTCAGAAGCACAACCTACAAGTGCTGAGGTGTTAGGAATAAAAAAAAACTGTTCGAGAAAAGAGATTCCAGAGGGGCTGGAGGGCACAGTAACAGGGTGCAAATTTTTGAATGCCTCATGGTTTATGGGCAGTTTCTAATGCTTCTGCCGAGAAACATTACAGCATTTCCATTGGCTCTGATCTTTATTTTTAGTTTTATTACCCACGGCATAACAGGTTTCTTCAAGAGAGAAAGAAAGAAAGCAGATCCCTCTGTAAACAGGAGCAACTCCAACTCCTGAACGTTTCACATAGCCGTGGTTTAGCATGAGGATAATTTCATATATGAAAGCAGTTTCGAAAACAAACATCTCTGTAGCCATGCACGCTACATGACACTTTTGGCATCATTTGGCGTGGAGAGGCAAACCCCTTTTCTTGTCACACAGTATTTAATCCAAGAAATGCACATCACAATGCGCATAGCTGGATGACAAGAACTGCAAACTTTCCATTTCCCTAGCAGATGGGAACAAGTCAATTAAATACACAGAGCTACAGTACTGCTAATAACAGCATGTAGTACTGAGCATTTTGCTTGGTGGGAGAAAGGAAAGCCTGCTGCAAAAGGTGCTGAATCAAATAATGACCTCAAGCAAACAGCCCTTTACTTCCTAGAATCCAAATCCTTTGCTACCTTTTTAAAAACACAAACAGAATATTGAACTCAATTTGCAGTTCAGAGGGGGCAAAAAACCTCCCCACGCTTCTGCACTGGAATAGCCTAACAACAGCTGCAGCCACACTGAAATGTTTAATTTTACTTAAAACATTCTCTCAGGCCTATGTATTATTTGAAGTATAATGTACAGAATTATCTAATGAATTCTCAAATCAAATACTCTCATTTTGCTGCAGGCCATTTCCCGAGAACAAACTAAAGGCACACAGGCTTCTTTCTGTGTCTGACTGCTGAATTTAAACAGATGTCCAGTGGACATCAGCTTCTTTCAGATTACCTCTCCTATTCACTCTTCTGTATCTCTGGCCGGTACAAACCCCCTTAAATTAAAAACAAACAGAGAATCAAGATAACAAAAAATATGGCAAGACTACCAGGCACAAAAAGGTCTGTCGTGAATTCTGGCTGTCCCCTGGCTGCGGTAAGGGATGTGGTGACAGTGAGAAAGTCGCCTAGGAACAGCATCTGGCTCTGATTAGGTAACAAGCTGTAGCATCTGCAAACTTGTCAGTTCTCAGCCCACAACAAAGTCCAGCCAGCAGATCTGTGTTTAAAATGGGAACTAGCTGTTACATTTTATAAGACAAACATTATCTGTTCCCATTGCAGGGTGCCTTTTTATTAAAAGCCGGCTATGAGAGGAGAAATTAAATGTGCTTGTTACATTTTACTTTTCATCTCAAGGAAAAAAACTATTCGGTTTTGAGTTTGTCTGTCAGAAACCTTTTTACATGTCTTTCCTGTGTGAAAGGGTTGTAAGATAACAGTAGTGATTTCACAGCTCACTGTAAGCAGCCACTGTGAACCTTGGGTGCTCTTACAACATTGCTCCGCTTTTTTCTCTAAACAAGAAAAATAAAATAAAACTTCCATGCAGCAAATCCATGAGTGGTGAGAAATGAAGCCTGCAGCTATACTCCCCTGGGATGCACAGTGGGGTACACAGCACCCCGCTCGGGGGGTCGGACACTTCCCTTCTCCACAGCGCGTCTGACCCGATGGGTGCCGCAGCGGGGCTGCACCCAGCCAGCTGCCTGCAGCACCCGCCTCCTGCCAGGCAGCGAGTCTTCTGTTCACGCTTACCTGCTTTGCTCAAGTGCACACCATCCAAATTGAAATTCACCCATCTCCAAGTTTTGCTTACGTACTTCAGCAGTGTATTTGACTAAGAAAGCTTCCACATTTCACTATTTTATTTTTCTTGGTATGTTGGAGTTGGTCTTTTTCTTTGCTCTCTGTATTACTGAATGACAGCTACAGTTCTCAATGCCTCTTCTATGATCTGAAATGTATTTATACTTCTCTTTTGAAAAATGAAAAGAGAATAGTCTGTGTGTCCTGTATAAGACCAAAGTCCAACATAACTGAGGAAGAACTGAAGAATTATTAAACCTGAAAAGTTAAATTTCTGACCAACCTCACAGTTATTTTTGAACATCTAAGGGAAACCATCTATGAGCACCTCCACAAAATACATTCTTGTAAAACTAAGCATTAGTCAAATCAGTGGTAGAGACTTAGGTAGCATATATCCCTCTACACGGTTTTGGGAACCTGACAGAAATTCATAGAATTTAAAAATTCCTCAGTCTGAGCAGTTTGCTTCTGAAAATACGCTAGTCTGTCTGGGGACTAACCTGTGTAAACCTTAAACCTGGCTTCAAGTCTGGTGGTAGCTACCACATCAAGCATAAAAATACATGAATGGGCAGCAATGGAAAAAAATCCAGGCACTGTTCCCTCACAAAATCCAAGCAGAATGAGAAAACGCTATTTTTCCAAAACCCAGGATACTGCAGAACTCCAAAATAAGGACTTTAGGGGAAAAAATGTAGGTGTTACAAGAACTTGGGGTGGGAGTGGGGAGGAGAGGGGAAGTTGGGTTGGCTTTCTTTTTTAAACCTTGCTAAGAAATCTGGCCTATTTATTAGTTTTGAAATATAAACCACGGTATCAACAATCTTAAGGAAATGGATTGATGTTAAGTGATACTTCAGAATCTGCCCTGTAGCAAAGCTACTGCACCATTACAGAAAGATAAGCGGAAAATCCTTCCTGCAAATAAAGGAGACCTCCCTGATATTCTGTAAACCATACAGCTGAGTTTTAAAAGCCACTGACATAACTTACGGGCCTAGAGCATTTCTGCTATACAGTAGCATGCAGTACCTCCCATAAAATGAGACTTATTAAAAAGAACAATTCCTAATTAAGATAATTATCCTGACATGTTATTATATAAGCTGCAACTGGTACTCTTTTTTATTAATAACACAAATGAAACTCCAGATTACATGAGTCTGAATAGATGCCATGCTCTGCCATGGGAAAAGCTGTTTGTTTGTTGTCCAAGATAAGCCTTTTCCAAATTTAGTAGATCAAGTAGAGAAGAGACCCACTTGCGAACTTAAGAGACAGAGATCCATTTCCATTTGGGTAGCAGAAACCGCACGGAAAACATTTTCTCACAGAACTCAAGCTTTTGGGCAACTGGGAGGAAGAACGGTCACATCACGCCCATCGGAGGAGGCTGCGGGGTCAGGACAGCCCGATGGGATCGCTGCCTGCAGCGACGCGCCTTGCTGGGACAAGGACACCGCGCGGCAGCACGCGCAGGGCGAGCCCTGCCGCCTGACACGCC
>NW_009225720.1:0-14506 GCF_000690835.1 Fulmarus glacialis
CCGAGCCCCATTTCTGCCCTCGTTTCTCCCCTCCGCTGCTTGCTCACGGCCCCAGGCGCAGTGTCTCTTTGCAGCCCCCCCGGACCCCTACTGCTCTCCCCAGCCACCCGCCTGGCACCCACAAGCCCTGGGGTGGGGGCTGGCGGGTGGGGCCGACGGCCACCCCGGGCCTGAGGGTTCGCTGCCCGCCAGAACAAGGGGAGGGACGCCATTTTCCAAATCCAGGTTTACGAAAGGAACCACTACTACCCCCACAGCTGCTGACGCACTGAAACTGGCAGAGCCCCGACAGTCTTGCAGGGTTTCTTAAAAATACAGAGGAACCAATACCTCATCTCAGCAGCTACGTAGTATCTGAAACCTATTCCCAAGCCCTCTTTGGGCTGCACCAAACATTGGTAAGAAGCAAAACGTACCCTTATCAACTTGCAAAAGTTGTAAGAGGGAACATCAAAACACTCTGTGTAAAAAAAATAGATTTACATACTTTTAAGTAGCTTTCCTTCATATGTGACCATGTCAAGCACTATGCGCCTCTGCAAGAGTTGGCATTTAAATGTGATGCGAAATACCGTGTTCTGTGCAGAGCAGGCGGCTGGTGTGATAGAAGCGGTAACTTTTAGTCTGGGTAAGACTGCTGCCGATTCATCCCGCAGGCCTTCTTTTGTTCCAGATAAAGGACATCTTTCCACACTTTTGGTAATTTCTCTGGCTTATGGAGGTACTTTACACACACACACAAAAAAAGACAATCAGCAGGTTCTGGTGGGAGGATAAGCTTCAGTAGTTTTGCTTACAGGCAAGAAGAAATTTTCTAGGAGATGCAGCCTGCTGTAGTCCCACTCAGAAGTGATTTATGTGAAAGCATTACTTACTCTATTTGAACGGAAAATAGTCCTAGTTTTCTAGGTGCAGAGAGAACAGTGGGCAGAAAAGTTAGGTGACAGGAATGAGGCATCATATTTAAAAAACATGCAGTTAAACAGTTTTGTATATGCGTATATAAAAATACTTTTTTATATTTGAGAGTGGAAAGAGCGGGGACAGACTGAACACAGGGTTTTGGCATGGGTGGGAAGGGAGAAGATGCAGCCAACAGGAGATGGGAAATACTACAGACTAAAACATTCTGTCAGGTCAAACACCTGCTCTGATAAAAATAAACAAACAGACAAATAAATACACAATCCTGCAGCTATTTTTCATAGAATTTATGCTTGCCCAGAGGTGCATTGCCAGTGAGACAGAAGAACGGGGGCGGCCATGGTCAGAAGGGATGTTTCTTGAAGATTTAGGAATGGAGGCTCAGCATCTGGCAATGGAGGTCTTGCAGCTGGACCCATCGTAAGGCAATTATTTCACTTCTGTCTTATGGGTTCTGATATCAGGAGAATGACACATCTCAGTCATCTCTATTTCTATGTAGATAACATTGGTTTACTTGTCCTAACATTTGCTGAAGTGTTCTTAACCCTGGGCCTGAAGGCTGCCCACATCCCCCAGGTGCAATACAAGTCCCATATTACAAAGCTTTCAGATATGAGACAGAGCTGTTGTCTCCTGTCCAATGGTGAATAGGACACCGGCTGGAAGGAAGAAGGCTCACCTCAGGTTTTCATGGTGGGAATGAATAGCAAAGCACATCGATGGCATAAAAATGGTGGGAATTTTGCAGGAGAAATGGTTGCAAGTTACAGACACAACCACTGAAGTCAACTGGCTACATTTATATGAATACTGTGTTTGGCTGCACCCCTTGAGAAGGCATCTCCTGCTCCCAGTCCCCATGAGCTCAGCTTTGCTCAGCTTTGATGGCTGATGGGCCCCGACAGCTGGGTTCCCTCTGCAGCCCCACGTGGCACAGCCTCCTCTGGCTCACTGGAGCTGCCTGTTCTTAAGTGCTCCTTCTTTTCAACTGTCCCTTGGATCTGCACCACTTCTCTAAATACCTCCTTTGGGTACCAGTTTCAGTTTTTGCTCAGGCTGTGAGTTTGACATGGGACTTGCATCCTACTGATCTGATGGAACTACATGAGAAATGATTGTCTCTCACCTATACTTATTCATTGCAGAGCTTATTCATTAACACCAGTATCCTATTTTTCTTTATTTGCCTATTCCCTGCTCTGTAGCTCTTAGTATAAAACAAGGTGAGGATTTCAAGGCCGGCAAAAAAAACCTTTCAGTGATAAACTCTGCCTGATTATTAACATTGGGCAATGTTTAAGCATAACAAAAGATTAGCTCTTTAAATAGTCATGGAAGTCTGACAAAGGCAGAGCAGAAAAGGACTAACAACTGACATTAGCCAAGTTGTTAATTATCTTTGTAGGATAGAGAAAAATTTAAGGTACAGTGTTTGATACAGTTACCATTTTTATGGAGTAATGATTGAATAGGTTGTAACAGATCTTGCTGTGGTTTTCCTCAAGTACAGGAACAGAGGTTTTCTAATTCTGCTGGAGTTGAGACCTAGCAATGACATGTGCAGGCACTGGGTTAATGTTGCTACTCTCGCAGGTCACCCTTAAGCTGGTGCTTATGCCGTGAGGTCCCCGTGCAAGCAAGAGAGACAAAGTAGGAAGTCAGAGAGCCGGGGGACAGGGTAAAGAGGGACGGGATGGGCACAGTTCAGAGGAGAGCTGCCCAGTCAGCCTGGCATTGCTCCTTGTCACTCTTCAGCACCATGGTTTCACAAAGGCAGTTTTGGAAATACACCATTAAAATTAGATCTGTCCCAGTGAAATCCCGGAGCTTTGGATATCTGTTGTTCTGTACTCTCTGCATTCAACACTTTTCCCCTCCATCTCAATTACTTAACAATTAATCTCTCCTGCTTCACACTCCTGTA
This sequence comes from Fulmarus glacialis, assembly GCF_000690835.1. Taxonomy (NCBI): domain Eukaryota; kingdom Metazoa; phylum Chordata; class Aves; order Procellariiformes; family Procellariidae; genus Fulmarus; species Fulmarus glacialis. The sequence continues at coordinate 2,852 of NW_009225720.1, forward strand.
CACTACCTTCAAGCTCTTTACACCCCATCTGTTTCTAAAATAGGCCCCCAGCTAATAAATATTATTTTCTCAGTTTGACTTCAGGAAGGATTACTGCACACCTTCTGCATTTAAAAGATGAGTGCAGGTAATTAAATATCACAGATGTTAGACATTAGTGGACAACGTGAAGATCCCTTTATAGTCTGTTAGGGAACAAGTTATATCCCTGGGGGTTATCAATTAGGCTGTACTCACTAGGATTATTGTAACTTCTTTTCCTTCCCTGACTGTACAGAGAGTTGCAGATCAAGGCTGTAGTTTCTTCAGCCTGAGGTAAGGAAAAAATGCCTTTTGCATTACAAGGGTCTCGGAGAGATCCCTCCCCACCGGCCTGCCTAACTCCTGGGACAGGTCAGCCCCACCACAAAGGGAGCAGACCATGGTATTTGTTTATGCCTCTGTGACTCCAGTTCACAGTCCTGTGCAGTGCCAAATACACAAATGCCAAATATTTAATGGTTCACCCTAAGTGAACTGGGGTAACGGAGTCAGAAAGGCTTTTTTGCCTCCCTGCGCAGGCTGCTGCCTCCCACAGAAGCCTGTTCTGCCTATTCCCTGGTGCCTGCTCTTGGCTGAAGCTGTGCTGTTCCATCAAGCATGTGCATCTGCTCTTCCCAGGGTTTGCCACATTTCAGAAGTGAAGCTACATGTCCCCAGGCTAAAAGCTGCCTGCACACGATTTGAATTCTGCTTGTTTCTGCCAGATCCTAAGTAACTGCTATTTTGCACTGAAGTCAGTGGGAAATAGGGGTGAGCAGAGCCTCCAGAAATCAGGTGGCATGTAATTGGGTTCCCCACGATGGGATGGAGGGAGGTACAAACTGCACGTCTGCAGACCCTAGAGCCAACAGAGATCTAGTGAGCAGAGTCAGTGAAATGATTCTTCTCATCCCAAGGTAGACAAATGTCCAAAGCAGACCAGACGGTCCTTGACAGAAAAGTGCCTATTTCTCTACACTGACTGTACAAGGACCTGAGGGTGTCTGGCTCAGGGGGATGAGGTCTGTGCTGGACACATCAAAACTCGTGTGAGATGAATCCTGTAACAGGTGATTCCCTTACAGACTGAAATTTTAAAATGGGCAGTCAGCAAAATGTGGGCCAAAGCCCGTTTACTTTTTCTGCATTATTTTTATTGCAGCTGGTGGTTTAACTGGAATTTCCACTAATTACTTGTGGTATAAAACATTATCCCATATAAGAATATGACTGCCTAGCCCTTTGTGATGGAAAACAAGAAACCCAAAACTGTATTAACATTGTATGTAAGCCAGTTCTGTATTCTCCTATTTAAAATATGTTATTTCAACTACGGAAAAGACAAAGTTGCAAATGAAAAAATGGTATTGGAGGACTGTAATTTTTACTACTTTCAAAATATATGTCTGTTTGCTACGTTTGTCCCTGGTTTCTTAAACTTCTGTAAAGAAGTCGGTGTGGCATTCTGCTGCTTTGTGGTTGAGAGCGTGTTCTGTCCACCCAAACAAAATTAAGAGTGAGAGATGCCTTGCTGAAAATCGCAGCGGCATGCTGCATGTTGGGGGGTGATGCCATCTGTATTTAGTGTTCTGAGCTTCCCAGCACTAAGCTGATTAGGGGCAATCGGCTCCCTTCCCAGCTGCTTAGAGGCAGCCTGCTTGGGAAGAAGGTAGGGATGTAGACATGCAAGGGGGGAAAAAGCCTGGTTGCCGGGCTAGGAAGCAGAGAATGCCAACCTACCTCTAACCAAGGCTGAAAAAACAGAGAGGAAGAGTAGATGCACCTTCTTGCCAGATACCACCAGTCTCTTTCTTCCTTCTGTTTGTTTCTCAGCTCCCCGAATTCCCGGCATCCCACAAAGCTGCAGGCACCAAAGCAGCCTGTACTTAAATTCTGAATGAATCATTCTGCAATGTGTTAAAAAAATAGAAGAATATCAATAACAAAGCTTTCAAAAGTAGTGCTTACTATTTTTTTAAGTACTTAAAATCTGTTCATTCTCCAAAAGAGTCTTTGACTTTCCTATTCTTATCTTTTACTTTTATTTTTGTTAAGTAGTACTATTTTAATGAAGCAATAATGTCCTCCATGTGCTGCAGGCAAGATAACGAACAGACCTTATATGCAGTTTTTTATTGTCAAGTATCATATCTAATTCAATAAAATAGTGGTTTGGAATTAACTTTGAAAGTGCCCCAGAAGCATCAAGGTCCTAGAAAGTCTGATGACTGACCTGGAGCCTTGTATTGTCTCGTTTGCTAGCTAAATAAGGCCAGTTCAGCACTCACTTTGTTGTTAGCAGTATGTCTGGCTTGAACTCTGGACCTGCTCTCATTTTGGACAACTCTGGGCCTCTGCCCAGGATTTTGATTCTGCTTGGGAAATCCCCGTCAAACTTACTTCACGGAACTCCCTCCTCTCCGTCACTTTCAAATGCCTTTCAACCATTCCCGTCCCCTACCTCATGCACCATTGCTTAGGGAAGGGCATGCACACAACACTATTTAAAGGACCATCTTGATTTGCACATGATTCAATAGGATTACTGATATGTTTAAAGCTAAGAGTCTTTGCAAGGATCTGGGTCTTATTAAGTAACTGTGATTTCATTATTGTCATCCTCATCGTTCCTCCCTCCCTCTATTTTCTGACACATACTGCGGCACTGAATTTGGGGCGTGAGTTTTCAGAAGTGATGAACTGCTCCAACTTCAGCTGAATTTCATCTGCTCAAGGCATCTGAAAACTAGTCCTTAAAATAAAAGCTCTTCGGAGAAGAAAACATGCCTTCACTTGTTTTGCAAAGTGCCCAGGACATATTTATACTCAAAACTAAATGGATAAACTATATATGGTGTTTCATGCTTTCTTTGTTATAAACACTGCTTTTCTCACATTGACCTGGTTTACAAAATTGTATATGAAGTCCTAATTAGATCCATCAGAGCATTCTACTGTGGAACCTGGAAATAAAGTTTTTTCTAAGGTCCAAGAGATTCTCTTAACTTTTAATAAAGTGTCTAGATTTTCTTGAACTCCTCTATTATTTTAATTCCTACTATATTAAACTGTCATTTATTTTAAATTAGTTTCCTATTTTACTGTGCCTGTTGCATCTTGAAATAATTTCTTAGAATATAATCCCTAATCACAGCTCACTTGATCTTTTTCATATTCTTGCTTCTGTTTTAAATTTCAGTTTACCTTTCATAGCTTTTAACAACTTTTTTATTCCCATGTAAAACAGAGCCACATTCTGTACCATTTCCACTTGAACTTGGCTTCTAATACAATTCTTCTTTGCAAAACTCAGGAACTTTTAAAATTAGCTTTTAAAATAATTATAGATTTTGGGAATAAAACTTAGAATATTTCAAGATAGTCATAAAATTATTTGAGTTAATACCTAGCTGGTATAGAAGTAAGTTACACATGCAGTCAAAAGGTACAGTGATCGTTTGTCTTTTGTTACCAGTGTTGCAGCATTTGCAGATTGGCTGTTATACTTACTGTTAAATTACTCAATTAATTAGAAAAACAGATCACATCTATATGTAGTTCTTTATAAATTAATATATAGCTTTCACTTCAGCAGAATTTTCTGAAGTATTTTTATACACTGTAGTAATAGCCTTGAAAATAGCTTTTCATATCATCAGTAAAGAAATCAATGTTTTTGCAGCCTTGTGGTGAGAAGCTGCCATAGGTGATCTCCAGAGGTCTCTTCAGCCCTACTTCCATTTTGCTTAATTCGAATGTGGCATTCCCATGACATCTATGCAGCTGACTTTTTTTTTTTTCTTTTTTTTTTTTTTTGAGGTGTTTAATGAAGATGGTTTTGGTGCATAATGCTCTAGAAGTGATGATAAAGGATAGGAAACTGTAGAAAAAGGCAAGCACCATCTGCCTTGGGATAGATTTACACACAGTTTGTTCTGTATGGGCCCAGGTCCATTTTTCACTAATGTTCATTTTATTTTATTTGCATGCAGGTTATGCCATAATCTCTCTCTTTTTCTTCTTTTTCTTTTTTTCTTTTTCTTTTTCTTTTTCTTTTTCTTTTTCTTTTTCTTTTTCTTTTTCTTTTTCTTTTTCTTTTTCTTTTTCTTTTTTTCTTTTTCTTTTTCTTTCTTTTTCTTTTTCTTTTTCTTTTTCTTTTTCTTTTTCTTTTTCTTTTTCTTTTTCTTTTTCTTTTTCTTTTTCTTTTTCTTTTTCTTTTTCTTTTTCTTTTTCTTTTTCTTTTTCTTTTTCTTTTTCTTTTTCTTTTTCTTTTTCTTTTTCTTTTTCTTTTTCTTTTTCTTTTTCTTTTTCTTTTTCTTTTTCTTTTTCTTTTTCTTTTTCTTTTTCTTTTTCTTTTTCTTTTTCTTTTTCTTTTTCTTTTTCTTTTTCTTTTTCTTTTTCTTTTTCTTTTTCTTTTTCTTTTTCTTTTTCTTTTTCTTTTTCTTTTTCTTTTTCTTTTTCTTTTTCTTTTTCTTTTTCTTTTTCTTTTTCTTTTTCTTTTTCTTTTTCTTTTTCTTTTTCTTTTTCTTTTTCTTTTTCTTTTTCTTTTTCTTTTTCTTTTTCTTTTTCTTTTTCTTTTTCTTTTTCTTTTTCTTTTTCTTTTTCTTTTTCTTTTTCTTTTTCTTTTTCTTTTTCTTTTTCTTTTTCTTTTTCTTTTTCTTTTTCTTTTTCTTTTTCTTTTTCTTTTTCTTTTTCTTTTTCTTTTTCTTTTTCTTTTTCTTTTTCTTTTTCTTTTTCTTTTTCTTTTTCTTTTTCTTTTTCTTTTTCTTTTTCTTTTTCTTTTTCTTTTTCTTTTTCTTTTTCTTTTTCTTTTTCTTTTTCTTTTTCTTTTTCTTTTTCTTTTTCTTTTTCTTTTTCTTTTTCTTTTTCTTTTTCTTTTTCTTTTTCTTTTTCTTTTTCTTTTTCTTTTTCTTTTTCTTTTTCTTTTTCTTTTTCTTTTTCTTTTTCTTTTTCTTTTTCTTTTTTTTTCTTTTTCTTTTTCTCTTTCTTTTTCTCTTTCTTTTTCTTTTTTCTTTTTCTTCTTCTTTTTCTTTTTCTTCTTTTTCTTTTTCTTTTTCTTTTTTCTTTTTCTTTTTCTTTTTCTTTTTTCCTTTTCCTTTTTCTTTTTCTTTTTTCCTTTTCCTTTTTCTTTCTTTTTCTTTTTCTTTTTTCTTCTTCTTTTTCTTCTCCTTTTTCCCTTTCTTTTTCTTTTCCTTTTTCTTTTCCTTTTTCTTTTCCTTTTTCTTTTCCTTTTTCTCTTCCTTTTCCTTTTTCTTTACCTTTTTCTTTTTCTTTTCTTTTTCCTTTCCTTTTCCTTTTCCTTTTCCTTTTTTTTTCTCTTTTTCTTCTTTTTTTATTTTTATTTTTATTTTCCCAGGATTAGGAATCCAACCTTACTGTTTCTATTAACAGTTTTGACACAGTTTTTGTTGAAATTGTATTATATTTATTGTTCCTTTTCAGAAGTCTTACTGACAAAACCCATTTGATCTACAGCACTTGTAAATGAGCTCTATGGTAAATCAGTAATCAGGCTTGTTACTGATTGCTCCTGAAATAAATGGCTCTTTTACCTCTACTTTGTATTACTCTTCTCTACCTAATTTAGGAGCTGACTTACCAGAGCGTAGTTTACAAATCAGTAAGAGGTACACAGTAACCTTCTGCGCTACTATAATGAAAAGCGTATCATTGTGAGATCTGGGGTGGCATCCAAAGGTGGCAGTGACCTTGGAAGTCCAACCCTGCCAGGCACAATGCAAATATAGGAAGACACATTCCAGAGCAACTTACCATCTAACTGAGAACAGAGGCAGGGAAGGAGCATAGTGAACTGTGGGAGGAGGGGGAGATATGTATGAAAGAGAAGAGATTGTGCTGATAGACATTTAACAAAGCAACTGATCTGAATCAGCTACATGAGCTTTGTACATTACCTACCTACTTTAAAGATTCCTTAACAAGCCTTAGCTTCTGCACCTCAAGACTTTTTTTCAGTCTCCTACCAAGACAAAGGTAAAGAAACCTTAGCTTCACTGTATTTTATTTAACAGCATTTTATTTGTATGTTTCTTCTCTGCCCTGAGACGACAACTACTGTTCCAAATACTAGCACTTCTGCTGAAAAACACTCCAGTTAATCCTACCTCTCCTCTGGGTGCCAGGTCCTTCTACAAAAGACCCATCTACACAATATGGGACAGAGATGCTATCACTCTGGTTTCTCGTTCTCACTACTGTGGTTTTGAGACAAAGAGGGTCAGTCTGCGCAAGTTAAAGAAGAAAAAAAAGAAGTATGGCGTATTGTACTGGCAAATGCAGTGCACTAAACTGCTATCAGAAATAACCCTTTAAGTTGTGGTGTAAAAGATGTTTTGCTATGAGAGCCGGAGTCATGAGATATTTTCAGTTAATACAGCTGGAAATAGCTAATGTAGATGGTTGATATGATACAGGCTGTAGCAATTCCTTGCACGCTGTTGGCTACAAAGACCAAAAAACATATAGAAAAGTGATCTATACAAATTGTTCTAAGCCAGCAACAAATCAAACCTGTGGTAATGGTGTTTTAAGATGTATGTTTGCCTTGGTAAGGCTTAGGAAAGGCTATCAAACTGGAGTAAGTGCGCTCAGGACACCTGGCTACTGTGGTTGCTGCAGCTATCGGTGGACAGAGGCCGAGCTAAGCAAGCAGCTGTGAAGACCGTAGGCATCCAGGAGGAAAGGCAGGGTGGGGGCATGATGCTGCAGAGGTACAGCAGGAGCTTGGCAAGCAGCACTGAATGGCATCCAGACCCTCGGAGGGCAAGGGTAATGATAGTCTGAAAAGGGAATCCCTTGGGATGTCTGGATTAAGTCAAGGGAAGGAAAGGAAACATGATGGGGAGAAGTATGGATGAGGCGTGAAACCACTTTCAGCAGCTCTAAGAGGAAAACCACTTGTGAGAGATTTGCAGGACTGGATCTGCTTAGCTGAACAAAAAGAATAGTAAGGAGGGACTCCAACATAAACCATCAAGTACTGGGAGACTTTTTATTACAGTGGAGAAAAACATAACTAGAACAAATGGCTATCAGTGAGAACCAAGCAAATTTAAGCTAGAAAGAAAACATACCTTTAAAAGCATTTAACATCAGAACAAACTGTTAAATAAGACTGGGGATTTTCTTTATATCTATTTTCTTTTTGGGGCATGTGCTTTGCTCAAACTGAGTTTAAAGTGAAAGTAGTGAGATTTTGTGTACTTCATATATTCACTTTAAAGTGACTGGCTTGCCTTAAAAAGGGTCAGACCTCTCTCTGTCTATGGGAGGCTGTTTCAAAGGAAACAAGTCTATCTGTGAGAAATTAACCCAAAGGGGCTGCTTGGCAGATAATAAGTGCTTTAAAGAGGTAAACTGAAGACTTTAATGAGTAGGATTTTTAGTGAAACCTCCTAGAGAACAAGGCCTTCAAGGTGGCTATAGGAAACGTAGGAGGTAAAGCTCTTTGGGCAGCCTGTGAAGGAGCCACCACAGTGTGGAAAGGTTCTCCCGGCTCTGGGAAGGAATCAGGGATGGGCATTTCCCCTCCAGCAAAAGAACTGGATTTGGAGCAAATGGACTGAAAAGTGACTGGCACACTTAAGGTATGCCCTTTGACACAGGAGTTTGAGAATGCCTTCCCTGGACCTTGGACTCCAAAGAAGATCCCCACAAATCAGTGCTGTTGGACCGGTCAGGCTTTCATGAAGTTCATATGATCTAACGAGATAAGTCAAGTAAATACCTAAAATGCCGTGTCATGCACTGGTGTGCCATGCTTGACACGTGGGGAAAGTATGAGTATGGATCAAGTTCTTTGGACCATCTTTTAGATTCAACTGTATGGTTGGGTTGCTTTGAGGTCTGAAGTCTGTGAATGTGTTGGACATTTGTTATTGTAAATCTAGGTGGTTATTTGGTTAAGGTTTAAGAAATAAAAATTTTCTGTTAGACATATATGCAAATAAGTGATAGTACAATTATTTCAATGTTAATATAAGGAAGTAACTGAGGACACGTGCTTTTGTACTTGCAGGATATGGGGGTAATTAAACAAAATTTATTTTAACGAAAAGAAAACTGTGTTGTTGATAACCAAAATTAATCTTCAGTGTTAACACATGCATATTTTAGATATGCATAGCCTTTTTTAAAGTCTACAGCTGATGAATGTTTGCAGTACTGTCTTGTGAATAGGCTTCTATGCAGGAAAAAACCTCAAAGTCTTCTGAAGTGTTGTCACTGATACCAATGCCATGTGTTTAAACTGCTAACTACATCTGCTTATGTGTAGCCATTAAATAGGTGCAACGAAAACCTATTCTGAGGAATATTAAATAAGTCAGTTGTTTAAATGACTTGTTTAAATGTCAGTTGTTTAAATGAGTGTTTAGAAAGTAAAGTCGCCCATAGGACCACATGTTCAGTCTTTCTCCAAACATTTTCCATTTAGTTATAATCAAGTTCTGTATAGTTTGATATTTTTTTTTTTTCGTGCTGGTTAGATACCTACTTTTCACTTGAGAAGTGAGGATTTTTGTTGCAGATGCATGAAATAAAAGTAGCTCTTCTGAGATCCTTCGTGCTCTTCTTTCTACCACTAGATGGTAGTGTGTGCTGCTTAAAATATTTGAATGGCACTGTTCTAGTGTGCATTTAGCGATTTATGCCAGGAATCTTTTTTCCTGTGTGTAATGAAATCATTATTGTTAATCACTGTCGCTTACATTGAAAGTAATCCCCAAAGCTATCCCCAAACCTGAGCATTGGGGTGAAGATCTATTTTTTTCTTGGTTTACCAGCTCTTTCAGTCAAAAGCATGTGTTGCATTCCCTTCATATGTAACAAAAAGAAAGGATGTATCTGTCATTAAACCCCAGGTTTAATTTTTCTTCTGAAGTCTATGACTGAATTAATGCTGGGGGTGTGTGTTCACTTCATATTTTATTTATTTGCCACATTTGTAGAACCTTGGCCATGCTTGCTTTCTCTGAATTGTCTATTTGAACTTTTAAGCTCTGAGGGCAGATAGGTCCTTTGGCTGTGGAGTACTGCAGCGCTTGGTACGATGTGATAATGATCTTGGTTGAGCTTTAGGTCCTATTATGATATGAGTATCATTAATAACTTATTTTCACTCATGAATCTGACACCCAAGTTACAATAACCAGCTGTGTGGGGTGGCTTATGCTGTTAGACCAGTAGTGGGTAGATGAATATTTTTCAGTGGCTCTCATAATATTAAGATGGCAGGCTGCAATTACCGGAATTTGTTGTTGGCGAGTTTTGCTTCTTGTCTGCAAGTTTTTAAATCTATGTAACAGCAGATTTCCATTCAGATCCCTCAGGTGAGATTTCTGTAGGGGGCTAGAGCTCTTGATGCAGAGGATACAGACAGATAGCTTCTCCTCAAAGAGGCAAGTGTCACCACTCCTGCCAGGAAGCAAATCTAGATCAAAGAATAAGGTTAAAAATGGCATTAGCTCGTCTGGAGGTTTAACGCTAATTTAGCATTAAAAAGTTTCATTTTGTTCATATGACTTTTCTTTTAAGATACCATTTGTCTGAATTTTTGTGAAAACTGGTGTGAGAACATACAGACTTATGCCACTTAGCACAACTGATCATGAAAATATCCTGTATGTAAGATGAGAGCTTATCTCTATGAAAAAGGCTTAAATGGTTCAAAACAGATTACAGGGTCTGAAGAAACTTCTAACAGAAGAGGAGGGAGAAGGCAAATGATTATCTCTTCACGTGGCATTTTTCTCCTTGTTGTATCCTGCAAGATCTCATTAAAATTGGCTGAGACAAGTAATTCATCAGTTTAAAGTCTTTGATCTGTTGGAAAAAAAGGTCAGCAGTGCTAACTTAAGATGGGGTAACAGTGGTATCTCAAGGAGTGGGGCTGTTGCCTCAGCTGTAAACTTTGCACACTGCAGATCAGTAGGTGATACAGCATTCCCAACTGTCAATATTATTTTTTCAGAAGTTCTTTACTTCACCAAAATGTTGCTGCATTTTGGAAGAAAAGATCTGTAAGAGTATTCTACTTTGAATACTTGAATACTTTGAAACACCATTTGCCATAACATTTGCTGTACCATATTTAAAATAATTTATTAATGTTGCTGAACAAGTGACCTGTCATAGCCTGCATCAATATGTTTATGGTCTGGTTACAAAATCCAATCCTGTATTTGGCATAGTAATTTTTTCCAAGTGCACACAAACACATATTACCTACAAAAATACAGTTAAAAATCTGTGATCTCTAATACCAGACATCATGAAACGAAGTAATTTCTTTTCAGTCTCTGGATAGATGATGCCTGATGACAAGATCACTATGCGCGATGAAATGTTGCTTTCTAAGTAAGCCCTGGGACTCTGAGCTGTAGTATAAATGCCAACTATCTATCTCCTCACTCATGTCTTTGAGAAGTTTCTTGTAACTGGAAATGAGAATAGAATTAGCCCCTCAGAGGCTTTCTCATGATAAGAAGGAACTCCCATGTTTTGCCACCAGTTCTCATTCTTTACAGGAACTCAAGTACATTTCACTAGTAGCCATGTTTTGGTCTTGAGCAGGTCTCAAGTGAGAAAACAGGCTTTTGACTGATGGTTCTTTGCACTTTTCAGACCTCATTCTTTCTTACGCAGCCCTGCAGGGGTGAATATTTGATTAGTATTTTGCCAACTACTGCCCAGCATCCTCTCACTCCTTACTTTTACTATTCTGCGTTATCCTTGCACTAGTATAGGATGTTTGAGGTAGATGTGTGAATGTCACAATAACTTTATAAAAAAACTGTGACCACTGAAGCTCACTTTTGTGTCTTCCCCTAGAAGGTGATGCTACATATACATATGTAAGAAAAGTGTTTGTCTAGGTTAGTTAGGTTGGACTAACCAGCTAAGCACATTAGGTACTTTCTTCTTCTACACAGGAATGTCTGACACAAGCAGCTCCTCGAGTGTAGCCAGGCAAGGTGCAATTATCCTTTATGGCCTTTTGACACAGGGAAAAGAAAAAGGTTGTAAGAAAATGCATCTTTCAGGTCCAGAGTAAGGAGGAAAGGACATAGACATGGCTTTATGTGCCCTCTTTCACAAATTTTGAAGTCAAAACATGTTTGGTCTTGGCCCAGCGATAGGACACTTCTGAAAAAAGTACGAAGAAATGGTGAAGATTGGTTGCATCATTCCCTGGCAAGACGACATGCAACTGGCCCAACACTGTTACTGCTTTTTTTTTTTTTCCCTAGGCTTCCTTTCTGCTGTCTGTTCAGTGAACTGTTTGCAGAACATCAAGGGTTGGTTGGCCTGTCCTTAAGGCAGGTAAGAGAAATAACACGTACACAACGGCGACTTTCAGCTGATTTGTAAGTGTTTTGAGTACGGGCTTTTTTATTCATCTGCTTGTTGCACAATATTCCTTGTCCTCTAAATCAAAACGTGTTGTTCCGTGCGCCAGTCGTGCCGCAAAACACAGCTGTGCGCCTGCAGCAGGCCTTGCCCCATCACCTTGGCCCTGGGTTGCTGCGATTATCCCTGACCGGACGGCCGTACTCACCAGGCGTGTGCCCAACCTCGGCTGCTGGGTCACCTCGCCCCCCACCCCGCCCTGAT
>NW_009225721.1:0-3440 GCF_000690835.1 Fulmarus glacialis
CCCACCCCCCCCTCCCTACCCCCTCCCGCATAGGAATGAAGCTGATGTACATGCATGACAATTCGGAAAACCTCACTGACAGCTTTAAAATCCAGCTATCAGATGGGAAACATAAAGTCCTCAGAACCATTTCAGTAAAGGTCATTCCAGTTAATGATGAGAAACCAGTGCTGCGCAAGTAAGCCACATGTTCCTGTCTCTGACAGAGGGATTAGTTGAGACAAAATGATCCAAACCTGATCAAAACAGCAGATTGGTGACTGATGGGGAGAGGATGTCATAACTAGCCACAGACTAATGTCAATACAGATGTTTCCATGTGTGTCTCTATCATTTTTAATAAAAATATTTTTAGTGAAAGAAGGGCATGCTTTAATGTGCTCAATACTAAAAGAATAGAGAAAAAAAGGGGAGGGGGGGACACATGCTTGTTTTGTCTTTCACAGCTTAATTCAAGATGTTTGCCAGAGAGCCCTGATTTTTGCACACCTCTGCTGGCCACTGATCATCATGGTATTGATTGCAGTTTACTTTGCTTTCCCCTTCCCTGGGGCATCGCCTCTCTGAAAGCAGCTCTGGATTTTGGCATGAGAGGATCCACAAGGTTGATGCCTCCTTGTGTCATGGGGGCAAGCCTTTCAGCTTAATGATTCTCTTTCTTTCTATTATAAAACCCTATTCCTCAGCCATAATTCACCTTCTGAAAAGGTACATGCTAACTTCCCTTACAGTTCAAAACTAGGAGTCATAAATGAATTAAACGTGGTCAGAAATTTCCTGGCAGACCGTTTGCAGACAGGCAGCTGGCTGTGAGAGAGCCGAACCTCCTGGATATTTTAACAGGGAACTTGTCCCTTGGGATCTCCATTTTTTAGCTGACAACCTGCCACAGAACATCAGGGCCTCCACCTTCTGACTACTTTTCAGCCCCAGGCAGGCAGATGGGGAGCTGGGGGCCCGGAGGTTTTGGGGGTATAGCTCTGAACCTCTAAAGTTTGCATTTTGAAAATGACTTGCAGCCTGTTAAGCAGGCTGCCACTAAAACAGGAATTTCTGATCCCTCAGGATATTTGGTAGGCCTTCAGATCAGACCTACATTTCCCATTGCAGAGAATTTTGAATGTTTTGTTTACCATGTAGAGCTTCCTGTATTAACAAATGTTAATAGTCTCTTTTATAGTCTCTTTTATAGTCTCTTTAGCTAAGATCATTATTAAATAATTTGTCCTCAACCTTCTCTGTGTTGCCACAAGAGAAGTCAGTGAAATACAGTCAAACTTGGAACGATACAAGTAACTAGTTTCTATATTTCTTAGCGCCTTCTTGCTTCAGATTGAGATAGTTAGGTGAAAGTCAGAGCAAAAGAAAAAAAAGCCCCAAATTTAGTATTTCTGGATATATTTATTTGCAGCAAAGAATTAATATAAAATATGTCAGAGATATCATTACATGGTTGCATACTATTTAGGAGGATCTTACTATAAATTTGTTCTTTTCAAGCTTGGATAGTTGCAATGAAGCTCTTACTGCTGCTAAAATTTTCTCCACTGATATATCCTGGGGATTTTGTTATTCACAGTCCTGTAGCAAGGAGTGCCCTTGGGGAATGTAAGGCCCTCACACATTCCCCTGGAAAGCCTCTTCTTAAGATGAAACGTGGGTGCTAGAAGGACTTAATCAACTAACTGCTATGCAGAAAAATGAGTTGGGGTTAGACAGCATTCAGGATGTAGCTAAACACGTTTGTCTTCACTTATTTTTTTGTTTGAATCTTCTCTTCCTGGCTTATACAGTCTTTGGGTCAGACACATGGTCTTTCTGTTTGCATAGTCCCAGCATGTTTATTGCTGGTATGAGCAAATCATTAAGGTTGCTTGAGCTGTCATTAATATGACTTGATATACTTTATCAGATGATTCCATTTTCTTTGCTTCTCATTTTGCCAAACATGATATTTCTATGCCTCATATCCATATTAATTTGAATATGAAACTTCAGGAAAAAAATCTCCACTCTTTCTGAGAATAATAAATGTATTTTCCAAAATCACTAAATAATTGTGACAACTTCTTCTTTGAAAATCTCAGTTGTCATTCTGCTTTGGAGCAGGCACTTGCAGCTTGGCAAAGGAAAGGGCTGTTATATGAAGAATGTGTCTAGCAATTCTTGTAAAAATCTATTTCTATTTGGCCTTTGAAATAGCACGGCTTGCACATGCTCAGTTGTATCCAGCCAGAGCTCAGCTGCCAAATGCCTAAGCAATCCGTCCTTTTCCAACCTGCTCCATGGCCTCTGGGCAGATTAGCTTGAGCAAGTCCCTTCCCTGGGGTGACTGAATATGCTGAATCCCCTCCAAACTCCTTGAAACTTTTATATAGTCTAATAATACTGTTTGGGTGCTACATTGCGAAAATGTAAGACAGCTAACAGCAAAATGATAAAGCAGGGTGTGCAGAGGCAAATTGGAGGATAGTTACTAGCTGAGAATGGAAACAGAGGAGACAAGATCTGAGAATCATCCTGGAGCAAGACTCTGCATGAGTTTCAAACTATGTGGGATTTTCTGCCAGAGCTGCCTCAGATTTTATTTGTGGCTAGTGATGGCCATTTCTGCCAAAGAACAGTTGGCCTTAACCTACTTCTCTGAATCAAGAACCCAGGAAAATTCTGCAATGGGGAGCACAGAGAAGAAGCCAGTTAGGTCTTTGTAGTGTCTCTTGAAGTTTAAGGCAAGCAGTGACAGACTAGTCATTTGAAAGCCAGTCTCTTTTCTCTAATGAACAATCAGTTCATTAGAGCCAGTATTGCTGTGCTCTATAGTAGCAGTAACATATAATTTTTTTTTACATTGTCCTCTTCTTATAAATTGTATGAAGGTAAGCGGAATAGGGCCCAGGGGAAGAAGACAGATGTGGTAAATCCCAGGTTGTTGTAGGTATCTGTTTTGTTGTTTTTCACCATTGTAAGGAGAAGCTGGTCTACCCTGTTTGCTTTTTTTCTGTTTTGAACTGAAATAGGCACCCTCCTTCCATTCTTTCTGCAGTTGTCATTTCTGTCAGCATATGGGTAATCCATATTCCTGGCAGAGAAATTACGTGTTGGAAAGGTTACTTTTCTTTTATTGCATCAATACATGACTTTTAATTTTTGCAGGAACGATGATATAGAGGTGAACATGGGTGAAAGTCGTATAATTTCTAGTGCTGTTCTGTCAGCAGAAGATAAAGATACCCCCAGGGAGAGAATTTACTACTTATTTGAAAGACTTCCAGAAAATGGTCAGCTTCAGCTCAAGGTTAGTCTTTGTACTTCAACAAAAAGCACGCATGCGAAGAACTCTCTCTTTTTAGGGTAGAATGAAGTTCATCTTCCTTTTCTCCCAAATGTCTGTCTTGTTTTGAAGTAGACGACTGTGGCCAGTTTGATTGTTGAAAGAGTGT
>NW_009225721.1:3471-13353 GCF_000690835.1 Fulmarus glacialis
GCTGTCCCAGAGGCTTTGACACTAAAGGCCAGATCCTCAGCAGGAGGAGAGGGAGGGTGAAAATCATGGCAGATCATATGACGTGACAATTGAGAGAGATGCTGGGAGAATCATCCATGGAGGGGGAAAACCAAGTGTCAAAGCTGGGAGGGGGTGAGAGGGAAGTCCTTGATCAAAAAAAAGTGACAAGTAACCCATTACTTCAGTTACTTCAGCGTTCAGAAAGAATGGAGGGATATGTGTGTGGAAGAGTGAGTAATAAATAATGAGATAGAAGAAAAGTACAGGGGGAAGGAAGGGAAAAAAGGAAGAAAATGGAAAGGATATAGCAAGAGGAAAGGCAAAATATAAGATTAGAAATGGAAGGAAAGATGACCATCTATTGACCAAAGATAAACCACAGGAACAAAGATAGAAGAAATTCCTCTTTTTAATTGCATGCATATATAATAGAAAAAAATCAGTTTAAAACCTGTGAGCCTGGAACATATTTTGATGCTGGATCCCTGCAAGAGTCTGTGGATCACATGAGACTTGTGAATTAAAGTGGTCCCACACACTGGGGCGAGAGATAGCTGCTGGCTGGAGTCTGACAGTTTGAACATATAGGGTACCTGCATGTTCTCTGTCCTTGATAACCTTTGCTCCAAAGCTAGTGACACTATTACTGGAGGCTAAATGTCAAATACACGGATCAGTCCAATATAGGGTATTATGCTATCTTCAGAAAAGCAGGAAATCTTTTTGGGCAATTCACATTTTTCCATCAGAGGACCTCTGGGGCTCTAAATTTCTGTGCTTCCCTGAAGGTTCCCATAGGTTCATTTCTGATGCCCCATTAGGCATGGTTTTGGATAGAACCAAGAGCCGCTTTGTGAAATTAAGAAACAGAAACACAAGCTGGGTCAGGAACCATTTCATTTTCATCTTGTCGGTGTCTCATGGAGAAGTGTGCAGAAATGTATTTCCTGGAGTAAAAGTGGCCAAACTCCATTTACTCCATTTTATTAATGATCACTGTATCTTCTCCAGCATTATAGCTGCTTGGGAACAACTCCAGCTATTTACTGCCCTTCAAAACATACTATGAGGAAAGAGTCTCTAGCTTAGAAAGGAAGCTAGGTAGCTGCCACTAACAGTCTGCATAACTGCAAAGAAACACAGTTAACTGGGGAGACTATCTGTTTAATGAAGGATGTTTATTCTTTCTAGGTAGGCCAAGGCTGGATGACTCTCCAAACTGGAATGAAGTGCACTCAGGAAGAACTGGATATGAACCTAGTGAGATATGTCCATACAGGAGCTATAGGGTCCAAGAACCAAGACAGCTTCACATTTTATCTGTGGGATGGGTACAACAGATCCCCAGCTGTGGACTTCTACATAAATATCAAGGACATGGAAAAGGGTAAAGATCTGCTAGATTTGACTTTTTACAGTGCCTATTCCTGAAACAAAGATGATCTGACTACATGTCCTGATTCTTCCCTGAGCACTATATTGCCCCTTGGCAAGCCTCCCTGCAGATCCCGAAAGTCTGTCTGCTTGGATTTCACCTGCTGGAGAAGAAGTGGTACTGGGATTTGAAAAGGGTCTGCCTAAGGCAGTATGTTGCAACTTGCCTCCCAGGACTCCCAGCTACTTTTCAAGTAGAGTTGAAAATACCCTCCTGAAACTAGCTTTATGTCTGAGTAAATCAAAGCACAGGAAAATGGCAAGAATGTAATAAGGCACGCAAAACACTGTTCAAGAACAGCTCTGTCTCCCAGGTTTATGGCTAGTCTTATGGTCTCTCTTCCTTTATTGCACCCCTATTAGAAACCTAAATTAGACCAAGTTAACCTGACACTGTTAAGATTGGAACAAGGGTTTGGAGAGGTTGTGATGTCTCCATCCTTGGCAGTTTTCAAGCCCCGATGAGATAAAGCCCTGAGCAACCTGGTTATGGCTGATCTCATGGCTGGGCCTGCTTTGAGCAGAAGGTTGGACTAGAGACATCCTGAAGTCCCTTCCAGCCTGAATTTCTGTATAATCCTACAGTCCTATGATTTTCTGTTGGTGATGGCTTGCATGTGGCTAAATAATGCATAAGAGATCAACTTACATTTCAATATAACTATTTTAGTGTTGTTTTGTCTATCCTGCAGGAGACATTGCTGTTTTCATAAAACCTCTTAGAGTGCCAAAAGGGGATCGGGGCTACATTTCAACTGATGTCCTCCTTGCACTAGATGGTACTGACAAGCCAGAGGAGCTCCTCTATGTGATAACCTCCCCACCCCAGTATGGACAAGTAGAGTATGTTGGCTATCCTGGCATCCCCATTACGAGCTTCAGTCAAATGGATGTAGCAAGACAGATAGTCTGCTATGTTCACAACACAAAGGCAGTTGTTCCTGAAGACACATTCAGGTAAGGCATAACACCGCAGCCCCTAAACTTTTCCCCTTGGATTTCTTGGGTATTTAAAAACCCCCCACAAAACAAACAGAAAAACCCAAAACAAATTATTAAAAAGAGGTGGAAGCTCTGTGGGAATTCTCAATATTTATATAGCAAAGATATTTCTACTATAATACACATAGTTGTGACTGCTTTGGTAATAAATGCATTTTCTAATTGATGCTGAAGCTGTAGCCAGAGCCACATTCACCAATGATACTAGCTTCAATATTATTATAGCACCCAAACATGCACAGCTGTTAAGGTTTAACTGGGGGAAAAGGACTAAGAACATACTTTGTGGAATTTTCCTTTGGTTTCTTGCTACAGCTGGATGTGGTAAAACTGGGCCATCCAGGTATTAAATAACTGCTTTCTTGTCTATTCTTATTTATCATATTCCTTCAGTTCCAGGCTTTTTGAATCCATAAGTAGTTCTTGAACATACTGAAAACCAGTCCACTTATCTATTCTGACACTACAATAGCTCAGAAATTCATATAGACAATTGGATTTTTGGGGCAAACCTGGTTACTTTTAGGCCCAGTTCAGCAGCCTGGTGATATTTAAGTTCACTTTCACCTGGTTCTGAATCTTCCCCTTAGACCAATTCAGACTAGGTGCACTCCTAAAGTGAATTATTTCCTTATTTTGTTCTTAAATCTCTTAGTTATAGAGTGGAATGATGTAATGAGTTATCATCAGGTAAAGACAGAGTAGACGTATTCTTGCTCAAAATCTCAGGGACAGTTTTGTAAAAGACAGCAAATTCAGGGAAAAAAAAGCTCAGAAATAAGGCAAATGTTTCTAAAGGAAGAACGCTAACTTCTTGCTAGCATTGGCAATTTCCTCTGAAAACAGCTTTTGACAGAAGATGGACTTCCTGTAAAATTCAAATTTTCCACACAAAAATAATTTTTTTTTTCATTTGTAACTAAGAAAAATGAAGGATTTAGCTCCGAAGAGTTGCAATTCAGAAAAGAGCCTTTTTTACACTATCTTATGAATAGATTCCTGATCTGAATGGCATTTTCCATGATGCATGATGAAGATTCAAGGACATGTTGCGTCATCCAGTTTGAGAGCTTTTTTGCAGGGAAGTCAAGCAAGTGGGGCGCGGAGACATCAAATAAACCTCCCTATGACACTGGGGCAGCTCAGGTGACATTATCTAGAGTTAAGCCAAAAGTAATTTTGGGACTTTCCTCAGTTGAAACATTTTAAACAAACCCTTCCACTACATTCAATGTGGTGGAAGTTCTGCTTAGGAGATTTGTCTGATCCACTTGTGTTCGTAACAGAAAAAGTGAACAAATATTCTCTGGCTTTATGTTTCTTGATTGTGAAACACTATGATCAAAACTAGAATTAGCTTAGACAAGTAAGGTTGTAGTCATGCCGACCCTAGGTCAGGCAGCGTAGGAGTGGCTTGCATCAGTATGACTTCTATACCACACTAATAAAAGCAGACCAAACAATTCTAGGGAAACCGTGCATGTGGATAAACCCAATGTCTTCTGTTTAGGCAGATGGCTAAGAACCAAACAAGAAAGTCAGCCTTATGAAAGTAAGGTTATGATGCTTTAATAAATATTGATATTCAATAACTATTTTAATCACAATAATTGATGTTCCTTGATGTTATCATTTGGAAAAGAATTTGGTTTTGTGTAGACATATAAATATTGTGGCAGAATATTATTATTATTTAAACAAGGAATGGTTACATTAATTACATGGGTAATTATGGGGGGGGGGGGATTAACTGATCAGATTTTTACTTTCCACTGAAGTACTTCCTTCAGACATAAATTTGCCTGTATTGTTTGGTGCTGCTGGCCTGGAAAAAAGATTTGGCAGTGCTTGTTTGGACAGATGACTTCAAGAGATTAGCAACCTGACATCAGATGCTGGCAGCAGGATACTAAAAGAACATGCTAATGTCCTCCATTTTGACACGCTGGCTTGATTTTGTAATGAGCTGGCACTATTTATGATTCCATTTTTATCTTTTAAATGCCATGACAGATGCTAGGTCCTACAGCCAACTCGGTTGCCATCAAACTGCAGAAAGCACGAAATGTTGGTAATGGTGAAATCAAACCATGCAACATGTCCTCCTAACTGTGCCTGAGAGTTATCCCCTAAAATTCATCAGAGCGAGGAGAATATTGGCTGCTCTCCATTCCTAAGGAAAAGATGAAGCAGCCATAAACCAGAAATAAACAACCAAAATCTCCCAAAGTGCAGAAAAAAGGATGTCTTGGACACAGGCAGCTTCATCACCTGTGAAATCAAGTGCTGCATCATAAATTTCAGTCTGATGTATATAACCAGAAGGTTTGCTCCTATCTGGTATTCTGTAGAAGACTGGACGAATCTTCAGTTTCATGAACTGAATTATCTGGGTCTTTCACTTAAACATTCTTTGAGACATCATCCAAATGATTTTACAGCCATCAGAAGAACCAGAGGAAACCCACTTCCGCTGCAATCTTGCAGACTTTTTGAGAGATGGTTAAGGTCTTGACTGAACGTGTTTTGCTTTTTTTTTTCCTTAGCATATTATTTATCATCATTATTCTAGTTCTGTATTTGATTTCAGCTAGATTACTAATAGCACAATCCTTTTACTATTGGCACAATAGCATTAGGTCAGTGCAGACAGATGTCCCTAGGTTCCCAGCTGGGAATACCATCCTCAGTAAACATATTTCTAACTGCTATATAGTCCCTGGTCTGCCTATGCTCATCCCCATCTGTTTCATGGCATACTGCCAGCTTACAAATTGATCAAGCCCTAATCATCCAGCATTGGTGAAGGCAGTGAGGAGTTTTAGATGGACAGTCTGTGTGACACAGTAAGCTACTCCATGACCTACTGAAGGTCACTAACATTCAAGGCAACAATAGGCCAGGTTCTGACCCTGTAATTGTTTAAATACTTCTTTGAGTTCTGCAGTCAAGAGAGCAAGAAGAGGCAGATAACCTAAATGTCAACCAGTCCCTGTTTCACTTATGTACGGTAGAAGGATGCTAGGTGGAAAGCAGCCAGCTAGGCAGGCCCTCATATTGTCCGAAACAACCGTCCTGTGACACCGTCCCATACAAGATCAGCTGCATAAGTGTAACTGTATGTGCATTCAAAGCGCTGGGCCTTGGAAGGTGGGAGGAAAAGGAAGGTCAGGGAATGCGAATAGTCTACCACAGGCAAATTTCTTTGCAAAGCAGACTCGGTTCTGGCTCAGGCGGAACAAACCTGGGTGAAAAGTACTCTTCAAGATGCTTTTTCATGTACTATGCAGCATAACCACAGAAACTTCTGTAGAAAGAAAGGTAACTCTTACATACTATATGGTGATGGGACACAAAGGATTGTGAGACATTTTCAAAGCAAAGCAATTTTTAATTTCATATACCCTCAAAAGTTTTTGGTACAGGCATGACAATGTGCAATGTAATTGCTTACAGAAAAAATACTTAAGTAATAATCTTGACATTGAAAGCTACGATGAATTTTGAAGGCTAAAAGATTGGTTTTCTCGTTATTTTTATCCACAACTAAATTTGTTAATAAATTTTTGCAGAACATGTTGTCACTTGTATGGCAAAATCCCATACCCAGCTGGTAGGTTTCCAACAGATTTTCTCTCCAGCCTTAGGCACCTTTATCTTTCTCTTGTTTAGGAAAGGAAAATTAACTGTAAAGCATAATCAAATCTTTAGTATATCTAAAGAAATATTACTTGAGAGAGAATGATAAGAAACTATGCTGCTATTAATAGCAATTCCCAGCATGGAATAAGAACTTTGCAGATCTGACGCTTTGATAAATACATGGTATGGACATCTACATTTTTAAAATTACCCTAGCAACTTGTATAGTTCTGCCCAATATTTTCCACAGAATCTTAGTATTTCAGTGAAAGCTTACTTGAGTTTTGCAAAGAAACATAAATCAATTCCTCTGAATATACAGAAATTTACAGATATAGTTAGTGCCTAAACAAACCCATAAAGTGAGATGAAGATGGATCTTTTTCCAGCTTGCTTTTTTAGATAGTTTTGGGCCTACTGGGTACAAAAAAACATTGTCCAGACAGACCAGGCACTTACACACCTCTTTCCGTAAGTTGTAGACAAAGCCAGCACTTTCACTGGCAGTTGCCACTACCGGGTAACCAAGTGAAGGTTACTTAAGGATGTGTACAAACGTGTATGTATGCACAATAAGCTCCACACCATTTCAGATTTGCTCCATCTGTATCTGAGCTAGAAGACTAGATCAGCTCTGTTATGGCTGCTAAAACTGATGTGTACATCCTCAAAGCCATTCCTCTGGCATTTACTCAGATTGCCGCAGATGCATTGTGACTCTTGCCATGTACCTGGCCATCTGCTTTCATGTTTTCAAGTTATACATCCACTCCACCCACATTCTGGGTTTGAGCTCAAACCAGCTCTACTACTTTTGCAGTATCAACACAGGCAAGTCCTGTAGTAAAGGTGTGTATTATCATTTCATTTCAGTACATGGTGAATCAAGAACACATGCTGAAGACTACCTTGCCTCTCTTTGCCAGATTCATCATCAGCAATGGACTGAGGACTAAGCATGGGACATTCATGATCTCCTTGGAGGCAGTTGACCACGCTTTGCCCACACTATCTAGGAATACCGGGTTAAGATTAGTGGAAGGCGCTATGGCACTTTTTTCTCCTGATGTCCTGCAGCTTTCAGACCCAGACACTGCCAAAGAAAACCTTACCTTCCTCTTGGCTCAGCTCCCGCAATACGGTCATCTCTATTATCGAGGGGCTGTGCTACTGCAGTACAATTTCACCCAGCAAGATGTGGACAACAGGGATGTTGCATACAAGCACCGAGGTGGAAATTCCCAGATTGACAGATTTACATTTGTTGCAACAGATAGGACTAATCAAGGCTTCATCGTGAATGGGAGGGTGCAGAGCGAGCCAGTGGCATTCACCATTCAGGCAAGTGTGACCACAGGCCTACTTAAAAGAGATATATAGCATGATAAGGTGGAAGATGTAGTAACTTTGATGAGAACTGGTACTTGCTGCAGCTTATGATTTAACTGAGGTATTTGTCAGCTAAAATGTTTCTTTCTGTGTCTGTGAATAATTAACCCGGAGAATTAACTACTTGCCACAATGCATTACTCAGGCAAAGAATTTTATAGAGTGCAAAGAGAGAGACTGTATTTAAGAGAAGAAAGACATCCTGCTTATATAAATATAAGCAAGTATATACTTACATACTCATACTTGCTAAGATATCTTACATAGAAATCTCAACCCTAAAGTTGAGTCCAGCTATGGGGAGGAATGAACTTCCTCCTGCTCTGCTTTCCCACTGTGGTACCTCACATTTGCATGTGAGGGATACTAGGACGACTTTTGATCTTCATGTCACAGGAATCTTGAATTACAGCCATTTCATTCCCACAACTGGACAGCCTGTCTTCCTTCTAGGAGTCTTTGTAAGATGCCTGTTCTTATTCTTCCTTCCTTTACTAGGATCTTTTTGCTCACTTCCCATTTCCTTCATTTTCAAGTTCTTCCCACTGTGTCATAGGCTCAGACGCCTTTGCTATGACTTCTTGTATGTATCTATTTGGCATGTTTCACTATGCAAAGCAAGCCTGGCTGCATTGTATGTCAAAATTCTGTATGTTTCAAAACACTGATACCAATGAAGTAACTTCTCCTGACCACAAAGTTTGAAGTTATATGATGAGCGAGGAGTGCCATTTCAGCAGCAGATGAGATATGGAAACAGCCACAACCGTTGTGGAGTGCTAGAAGATTCATCAGAAGTTGTGAAAGGTGGCACAGATTTGAGGAGACATATTGGCCAGGTCTATGACTGTGATTATCATAATCCTTAGGTTTCCATGCTTGTTATTGTAAAACAGAGGTGAGAAACCTTTGCTGGAGTTTTCATTTGCTATGAAGAAAATTACATCAAAAAGGAGAAGGACTATGGGGAGTGTGGGACATCAGGGCAGAGGTACACAGAATTTGTGCTGCCCTCCCCGGTGTGTGCTGTATCCCGCTGCTTGCAGCAAGCGAATGGGCAATCTGAGCCTGGAAACCTCTCATGGGAAGTAGTACTTAACTGGAGATCAGACGACTTCTGGAGCAGACTGTGAGTCAAAGTGGCTATTGCCACCCTGAGCAGGCTACTGTGCTTTTAGCAAAAGTAGGACAGAGAATATCCTCATGCTGTAAAATGAATATACATTTGTCTAACTTTGATTTAGGTGGATCATTTGGACAAAATGGCACCAAAAATTATTCATCTCCATTGTTTTTCTGATGTGGAACTGCTGAAGAATGGCAATTATGGGATCTATATTACTGCCAGATCCCTGAAGGCATCTGACCCCAATACAGAAGATGACAAAATAATTTTTAAGATTTTACGAGGTCCTCATTATGGCTACCTGGAAAATGTAACAACAGGTGCTGTCTTCTATAATCTCTGTATTTTGGGACATACCAGACCAGATTCCAAAACCTACCCTATTAATGTTTGTTTGATAGAGGAAATAAAAATTTCTTAGCAAACTTTTGGGCAAGGTTTGAATGTAGTAAGAAAGCTTTTACACTAAAACCTGAGTCTCAAATTCATCATGAAACCTCAAAGAGTTTGATGGTTAATAGCTGCCATTGAGAAATTATTTTTTGTTTGTGTCAAGAAAAAAAAAGATGAATATTGAGCTTGGCCATTTGATAAACATCTCCCATGGGAAGAAGTTGGCTGGGGCTTGTAACGAGCTGGGATGTTGCTGTTTAGCTATAAAACCAGGTTTCTGTAAGTTCAAATTTTCTAAGTGTTCAACAAAAGGAAAAGTTGAAAACAGTCCATATGAGCTACATGGTTCTTACTAACAGGCTTTTGATTCACCTGAATGTTTCTCTTTTTTCCCAGGTGGATTTATTCAGGAAGGCTTTAGCCAAAAGGATTTAAACAGCAAAGTCATACTTTATGTCATCAATCCATTGCGGGAAGTGAATTCAGACGACTTGGAGTTTCAAGTCACAGATGACAGTGGAAACTCGGCGGTGCCCCAAAGGTAGCTCCGACCCTGGGCGGTGTGTGCTGTGCTGCGCTGTGCGTGCTGACCCAGGGGCCAGTGAGCCCCTGCCGGGCTTGAAGCCGCCCAGACGTGAACATAGCTAGGACTCAAATTGCCGTTTCTTTTGTGGAAGAGTAGAGAAGGTTTCTTCCCCTCAGGGAAGTGAAATACAAAGGGCTAGCTCCTGGCTAGACTGGGGCACAGTTCTCAAGGGCCTTCGGGGCCTCACAGAAAAACATAATGGAGTTTACTCTAAGTGGCAGTTGGGCATTGGAGATTTGAGATACTGGGTGCTGAGGGACGGGACTGTTGCTTCATGTACATGGTGCTG
>NW_009225721.1:13384-23526 GCF_000690835.1 Fulmarus glacialis
TCCCTGTGCTGACGGCAACGCTTTTTTCACAAGCTTGAGATCACAATGGAAGGGATGCTCTCAGCAGTAAAAGCTGTGAGAACCATACTTCTGCAAAAGAGCACTGAAAGACGGTGGAGGGCACACAGCATCTTCTTTGTCATCCACTGCCAAAATTTATATTAGGCGTATTATCAAAATTTCCTTGTGACATATGATAAGCCTAATGTACAAAAATCAGAGACGGGGGTATCATTTGAACTGTGCTTTTATCATAAAGGCCAAAAGT
Source organism: Fulmarus glacialis (assembly GCF_000690835.1). Classification (NCBI taxonomy): domain Eukaryota; kingdom Metazoa; phylum Chordata; class Aves; order Procellariiformes; family Procellariidae; genus Fulmarus; species Fulmarus glacialis. The sequence continues at coordinate 13,653 of NW_009225721.1, forward strand.
GGGAGTAGCTTTTACAGCAGGGGCAATGTTTCTCTTTATTTCTGGAAATAGGGCTGAATGTTCAACCAATTTATTTAATCAGAAGCAACTGAGAAAAATAACTGACGCTATTTTCCTGGGCTAAACTGGCCACTCACAAACCAGAAAAGGAGCAGAGAGCTGGCTCCAAGGGCCAGGCTTCTCTCCAGAGCACTTCCCTGCACGACAGAGAGGGGACAGGGACTGAGCGGAGCTGGGGACAGCGTTTTGGCAGTCACACGCTGTGCCAAAAGATGTCCACACACACAAACACATCTGAACACAGCCAGCCTGAGCACTTCCCAGCTGTGCTGTGCTGGCTCACAGGTGCACTGATATTAAAACCACCATCAAAAGGCTGCCACTCCTCGCGGGAAAGTGTGGGTTCTTGTGTATAAATAGCAATGCGTAACATCATAGCTTTGCAAAGAAAGCAAAGAGAAAGCACTTTTTGTATGGAAAATAGGAGTTTCAGAGAATTAGAGTTTATCTATGAGCTGCACTGGACCTTAGAACAAAGGGGAATTTGGCTTTTAAGGAAAAAGTAGTATTTTTAATATTGGATTTAAAAGCTTGTGAGAGATTTTTTTTTTAAACAATACATCACCTATTGGTCACTGGTTCAAAATACAAGTTTGATTTGCAAGTTGATATTATTAAAATTGAATTTATCTGAATACTGCTGGACTACATCTGGCACATGCAGCCGCTTTAGCAAAAAGAAAGCAAATCAACTTCTAAATGGATTGCCCACACCATGAGTATCAGAGGATATAGGAAGACAGGAGCAAACTTCCACTGGTGTTAAAGCTAGTCAACCCTGAAAGGTCTAGAAGTTTCTTTTAGAAAAGTTCAAATTGTTTTGTAAGTAGCACAGCTCATTTTCCTTCTTTTCACTCTCTTTCATTCCTCTCTGACTCTCACTAATTTTTATCACACCTTTTAAAAAGGCAAGATCTTTATTGGCTACCCTGTGCAGCATGCGATCCTCCGAGGTTCAGTCACGTCCCCTATAAACAATTCTAAAATTCAGTGTATGAAACACCTGGACTCAGCCACGTCCATGGCTGAAGTGCAAAGTACACAGAGTATTAAGGTAAGGGTAGTGGGGAAGGCACTCGCACAGAGGTGGTGAAGTCCTGGAGCATGCCCTGTACTCTAGAGGAGGAGAGTTAGGGGATAGATGAAGGAAAGTGGGAAGAAAGGAGGATATTGCGGGGAAAATACTGGGGAGTGACAGCAAAATAAAACTACAGGGATAACGGGAACAGGAAGAAACACTGATAGCTTCTCTTGGCCTATTTGATATTATGGACAAACTCTGCTTTTCTCAAAGTTGCTGCAGAACCCCCCTGGTTCTGAAACAAGGTCCAGGCTTGGTTTGGGGTAGACCAGGGCTCGACTGGAAGATTTATTAACTGCCTCTCGCTCTTTCTAATCAGCCGAATCACACAAATGTGTTGATTTGGAAACAAAGACTCAGTATGTGTATTGGCTAAATCAGCAGTCGGGAGAGAAATGGCTCCTCACTGAACCTCGGAGCAGCAGGGGTGGGGGCAGCAGGGGAGGTGGCTTTGCTTCACACGGGCTTTCCCTCCGCTCCCACAGGCTGGAGCTACGGTGGTCTCGGATTGAAATGCAACAGACTGAATACGAAGTGTGTGAGAGCGTGGGAGTGGTGTCTCTGAAAATCACCAGAGCAGGACACGCTGCAGAGTCCGCCTTTATCGCAGTGAAGGTAAAACTAAAAGCCAAGCTCCTAACTGGAAACAATAATAAGTAGTGGAGTCCGTTAATTTCTTCCTCAGATTTAAAAGGTGTTTCGGTAATCCGCAAAGAGGCCATGCAATTCAAACCAGACTGACCGGGACATTGTCCTTGCTAGTACAGATGGTTGAAAAATTTCAGACAAAACTTTCTGATTTTTACGTAGAAACACTGATTAACCAAAACTGGAATGTTTTGGAGCATTATTTCAGTTTTGATGACCTCCAGAGACAGGCAGTTTCCGCTGTCACTGTGCTCAGCAGCTGGGTTTCTAGGATTTGCCACTTTAAAATCCAGGCTTTGGGCAACCTGGGGCCTTGGGACTTCTTATTTTCCTGCTCAGGCTGGAGGAGCCCAGGAGCTATGGGGGCTCCAACTCCATAGTCGTAGCAGCCTCCCCCGTTTCTCCCCCCACTGCCATCAGCCTAGGAAATAGCCCAAAGAACCCCCTATATCTTCAATAACAGCCTCTGTCTTATGTCAGAAAAATTAGACTGAAAGCTGCAGGTTATAATTTTGTACAACAGGTTTTGTGCAACCTGCCTTCAAAAATTTTATCTTTCCTCGTAAAAAGGAAATTCCAGGATTTTACCAGCTCCCCTTGCTGGAAAAATACTAAAAGTTTCCCTCAGAGTTTCTGAGGATTATAGCCCTAATTGGAAACATAGTTTTGATTTTTCTTTCACTGAAGAAGTGGGAATTTTTTGCTATTGACTTCATCAAGGGCCATCCTGCCCTATCCTTCATGGACTCCAGTGACTCTACTCAGGTTGTCACTCGGTTAAAAAGACCAGTGAAATTGACCCCAGCATCAAGAACATGGCGTGAAAGCTGGTGTCCTCTGCCTGTCTCCTATGAAAATTCATGGAGTCACTGGAGTCCCCATACCTACGTATGTATGGGTTCGTGCCTATCCCAACGAGTCTTTGGGGCTGACAGACAGCTCTGCATGCTTCTTCCAAGACCTCACAGAGGACTAAATGGGCAAACATGGCCAGGCTGCTGCTGCTCTTCCAGCATGCGATGACGTGCCTGTCCAGGAGCCAGGTATGGCTCAGTCCCCAGGCTCGGTGAACAACAGTGTTATCTGATGCTGTCAAGTAGCATTTTGAGAGGGGACAAGCCAAAATTTTAAGATGAGCAATTTTTTTTGATTATGAGATTTAAACCATAAGCAAGGACAGAATGACAGTTGCACATCGCAAGGTTTATTTTTTAGGCCTGTATCTTTTTTTTCAGCCTAAGCACATGTATGGTTGGCATGTCTTTTTGAGACTCCATGGAGAGGCACACAGTAGTTTCAGCACACAGCAGCTTCAGCACACAGCAGAATATAGCAGTTTGGTGAAATAGGCCACAGCATGGCATTTACTGTTTAATTTCTTCTCAGGTCAATGAAATATCTGCTATGCTGGGAAAGGACTTTACAGTGACTCCCTCCAAGCTTGTCCAGTTTGATCCAGGTATGAACTAGTGCACTGAATAATTTTAAAATTAATACACGGATTTTGAAAGTGTAAACTCTCATTTTGGAGAATGAAACCTATTACGTATCTGTAGCTAGAGGAGCTGAATAGGATTAAAGACACTTGGGCTCATTTTCTGGAAGTGCAGTGGGCTTCCTTTGTGAATTAGTATCCTTATTACTTAGGGTGAGATGGCATATGGTCCCTTTACATCAGTTAAAATATCAAAAGTGCTGAAATGATGTCTCCTAATCTCCTCACAGCTAGGCTGGGGAGAACTCACCCTGAGCTGAGCTGTGAGATGCTTTAAAGATTTAAAGATTTGGCCAGGATGCTGGTCAAATTTAGGCAAAACTGAGTACAACTTAAGTTATGCAAAGTATCCAAGACCCGAAAGGTGCAAAAAAACCTGAAAATTGCCAGACCTCATCTCTGCTTGCATTGTAATCGTAACAGCAGTCTGACCTTGGCTGAGGCTGTCAATAGCAAGAAATGATAGTAACTGTATTATCAAAAGGAGCTTGATTTTTTTTGCTGGAGGAGAATCAATAGTAAAAATGAATACAAATGTGAAGATACTGAAAAAAGCTTCCTCTGTTCTGCACAATTTATTATTATTATGCTTGGAGTATCTCTCTGGGTCTAGGGAAAAAACAGTCCAGGTGAGAGTTTCACAATTTACCCCTCAGAAATTCAGCTTCACCTGAAAAACTTGGTTTTGCCCATATAAATAGATTATCTGGGAATGAAAACCCATTTGCTATCATAATCACTTCCTTTGTATACGCAACTCTGAGTTTTTTTGGAACACATCCTGTTGGCATAGTGCAGGATTTATCTGAGTTAGAAAATGGGGTCCGCACAGGCCTCCCAGGATGTTGCCTGCAATGCTAGCAGAGGTTATCCCAAAACTGCCAGCAGTAAGATTTTAATGGCTGAAAGTCACAGTGACTACAGAGGAGACAAAATATATCATCTGTGAAAGGCTGAAATAAATGGCATGTAGTTGACGGTAAAAATTAGTCTAAGTGCTTACCTGCATTTGAAAAACAGATATGGGGAATATAATAGGTCAGCTCCAGCCAAAGCCTGAGGATTTTTACTTCAGGACTTAAGCTTTTTGTTTTGAAAAAAAAGGCATTGCATACTACAGAGACTATGTAGTACTGCATCCCATGAATGTACTTATATATACCCCAGCTTTGCTTGGCTATCCCATAGGAAAACTTGCAGCTTTAAGTTCACTTAGAGTCACAAATCTGATTATTTTGGAAATGTGCCATTACAGCCCATCTTGAGAAAGGCAAATTTTATATAAAGGTGTAGAATGAGCAATTGCTGGTTACTAATTGCTGATTAGAGGTGGATAAGGGAGGACACCCAGCAGACAGCAGTAAAAAAAAACTGGGAGGAAAGGTGGAAATCTGCTCTAATTTCCGGTAGTTCTGGAACACACATGAAACCTCTGAAACAAATGAGCCACTCTCTGACACCCTTTATCTCGCACTAGAATTTTTTTTTTTTTTTTTTTTTTTTAGTTTTACATTAGAAGATGGAAGGAAGATTTGAGAGATCAGTGTAAAAAGTCTTTCACACTGTGCTGCCCAGGATTCCAGCTCTCTTTCCTCCAATGTACTATGCAGTCAAGATTACCAGCCTCTGGACTGAAATGGCTAGAGATTGTGGCAAAGAGATTTTTAGTGCAAGGCCGTTCCCTAGAATTTTCCTTTTCTGCTGGTCCATGCAGATTCTCCAAGCATGGGACAGTTTGGAGTTACTGCTATTGTCTTTCTGAATATGGTAGTAAGCCACATGAAAATTAACTGCGAACATGGACAGGAGATATGCACACTGTTCCCCTTTTCTGGCCAGCTTCTCATTTAAGCCAGCTGAGCTCCCTCACACAGTCTTTTTTAGGTGGCTCTCTTCAAAAGTCTTTTGCTTAGGCTTAACCTTGGGGAAGGACCCTCCATACTATTACATTCAAGGCATCAGTTTCTTAGTTCTAAATTCAAGATGTCTGATACATATTAATTAGTAGCATTTATTAATTATTTAGTAAGGCTGATAGGGTGGTTTTAAAAACAAACCTCAACTATGCTAATGGACTGGATTGATTGGCACATTAGACTGCAAACAATAAATTGTAATGGAAAGGAGCAGAAGAAGACCCTATCCAAGTTTATGGGTCTGTTTGTAGTGACAGCTTCTCTTGACTAGAGGATTCATACTCGAAAGGAGCAAGGAAATAGAAGTTATGCAAAGTGTTGTAAGGATGTAGATTTTTTTTTGACAATGATGTTGCACATGTATCTTTGATACTTATTTTGGATGTTAGTACTGGCTTTGTGATGCAGAAACAGTTCCCAAGATGTTTTGTTGACAGCAATATGTACATTGAGATCTGTTTCTGTCCTGCTGCCTCTGACTTTTCCTCAAGAAATTTTGTAGCCTTTCGGATAAAAACCAGCCTAGTCCTTCATCTTGGAATGATCTTTTCTCATTCCCATAATGCAAGCCTGCAGTTACCCAGTAACTGCAGCAAGCAACTGTAAGGCAAGCAACCAAGTAAAAATTCTGTAAACAAGTATAAAATCTGTCTGAAAGGTTGTACTTGAATCTAACAGTCTTTGATCCATTTGCGGGTATTTTAAATAACTGCTTTATCTCTAAAATTAAGCTTTCAAGATAAAAAGCATATGATACATTTTCTCTTGAAAATTGCAATGGAAGTCCTAAATCTATGTACTGTAGTGTCATTTCCCACATCTACAGCAGCTTTTTGTTACAGTGTATGGTCTTGAACTGAATCATCATCGCCCGGGAACAAATTCAAACTTAATGTTATTTGGGAGAACAGCAGGAGTCCAGTCAGTTGGTAGGAGCACAATAGCATACACCAGCTACTCCATTCTAGCTGCAGACATGTTAATTAATATATTTCTTTGACACCCTGATTGACTGAAATAGCACTTAAAGAGTAATTAAAATGTTCATTTCTGTTAGGAATGTCAACCAAGATGTGGAATATAGCAATTACCTATGATGGATTAGAGGAAGATGATGAAGTCTTTGAAGTAGTTCTGAACTCCCCTGTGAACGCTGTTCTTGGCACCCGGACAAAAGCTGTAGTGAAAATTTTGGACTCAAAAGGAGGTATTCTCTTTTGATCTTCATCATTAAGAAGGTGGGACAATCTTGGCTGAGTACCTACTTATTTTCAACCACAAGTTGTTCCTAACACTCACCTTCAGATCAAAATTCTTAATTTCTTTTTAAGAAAACAGGCTTGACAGTTGCAGACCCTTTATTCTCTCACAGAATCATATTCATCATCTTAGGAAACGCAGCATGGAGAAAGCAACAAGTACAAAATGAGAAGGGTACAAGGAAAGAAACCACTTTTCATAACGACACGAGTTCAGTTCTCATTTATTAAAGTGGGGAAAAAATACTTTTAGGTCCATTAGAATTTTTTTCGCAGTTATTGTATAACAGTTATTATACACCTCTGAAAAAGATTCATTTTTCTCTCAAAAAAGAAACCTAACAACTAAACCCAGCTCTTAGAAATACATTTTCTAATGCTCAGCAAACACAGTCCACAACATTACAGCACACAGCAGTGATCATTACAGAGTTTAGGCTTTTATGTCTGCATTATTTATTGTGTTTTTCAGTGATCAAATGTAGTGTGCCTAAAATCACAACAAAAAAGAAGTAACTGTAGAAAAATACAAATAACTAGCAAAGCAGCTGAGTCCTCTGAAAGCTGAAGAGTGTTTTTTGTTCTGGTGCTTAGTGAAACAATATTTTAAATACCTATGTTGCAATGAATTAGGCTTCATTTTACAAAAATTCCTTTTAAAATTTCAGATCTGTTTTCTCTTTAACATTCATAATGTAAATCAGGAGTTAATTGACACAACTAGTTTGTAGGAACAATAATGTCCTGGATTTCTGAAGAGAAAATTGTCTGAGCATGATGGAAGTATCACCACATTAGTTAAAGATACCTTCCATCCATGACCAAAAAAACAGTCTATGCATGAAAACAGGTATTTTCAGCAGATGCTTGGTTGAAATTCTGATCTGCGGGTAGACAGATGCATTACGTATAAAAACATACATATACAGGTAGTAGTTGCAGTCATAGTCAACCCCACAAATGAGGATGACTGAACAAACAGCACATCAACCACATCAAGTGAAAGAATCATTCAATGTTTAATGACAAGCTGTTTATGTGCTCATGTCAACGTGACCAGTTATCTGCTCATGCAGTTAGAACTGACCATCTGCCATTTTTTACGCTTTCAGGTCAGTGCAGCTATTCCCATTCTTCTGGCCAAAGCAAGCACGACTTCTGGGGGAGAGGCACGCTGTTTCCAGTTTCCTCGGGCTCCTCATCACCTCCCAGGCCTGGCAATACTCCCTTGGAAAGGATCCCACTACTTCCTTCCAAAGGGATGAGAGAGCATGGAGAGGACCCGCGGCAGGAACACAGCTTGGCGAATCAGTCAAAGACCAGGCTGAGAGTGACTGGAAATGGCACAATAGTAAGACACTTCTGTAGTGCAGTGATGGACTGATTTGTGAATTCATTGGGATTTGATATCTTCATTTAGTTGTCATATTTTTGTAGTGATCCTACCTGACCATACAATAACCATAAACTACCTGAGTTTGCTTTGAGTCAGAGCTGAGAGCTATTTAAAAATACTGGGGGGGATAGGGGGGGAAGAAAAAAAAAATCCTGATTTTGAAGATCCATATATGCAAGAGAGGAAGAAAAACAGATTTGGGGGAGGAAACATGCATCAAGCAACTTCAGCAATTATGCAGCTTCTAATCTTGTCTAAATTATGGGTCAGCTAGAAGAAAGAAGTCACTGGAGCCAGGCCAATGTATAGAAGCTGTGCATCTGCTCCTGAAGTTATAAAGCTGAAAATACTGTTAGCTTAAACAAGGAACTGTTACTTAAAACTTGCCCATTGCTTTTCTTGCTTAAGCTACATTGGTTTAACTAGGTGGTCTAGTGACATTCCGCTATTGTGATCTTACAAGTTAATGGAATCTGTTTATAAACAGCTTGTAATGTGTGATTTTTAATGGCTGTTTTCAGAAGTGATCAGTTTCCATTCTGAAAGAGAAAGAACTAAACCCAAGATATGTTCTGCATGGTTTGTAACCTAGATCTTGTAGTAAACCTTGCATAAAGTCTTTTTGTTTCTATAATGCATGAATATGCCCACCTCATTCTGCTATTCTACCTTTTTCAGGTTCGTCCTTCATCTGTATTTAGAAATGGAACTGATGTGGTTTTCAAAGTAAGAGTATCATGAGTATTGCTCAGATATTTCTGTGATTTCTTTCTGATTCTATTCTTTGCAGGCTTTATCACTGTTAATAATTCATTATGACCAATACTTTATTTTTCTGTGTATCTTTCTTTTTCTTTGGTGTCACTTCCCCTTGATTTGCAACAATTTGTATTATAATGCCTTTTTTTTTTTTTTGTGGAGTTTATTTAAGAGTTGCTTGTATGTGCTAACCCTCTCTTTTCCCTCTCATCTTCTGCTTGTGTGTGTGTGATACTGTAAAATGAAGTATCACGGGATGGTATCACTCAAAAGAGAGGATGACACCTCATCAGCTAAAGCAAACAAGAAGGCTCAAGTGTCAGTAATTAACCAAGCACAACCACAGATAAATGTCGTCTCCTCTAGGAAGACAGAAATCCCACAAGCTGATAAGGCAGAACTGGCATCTGAACTAAGCTCAAGACATCAGGTATGAAACCTTTTGTTTCACAGGCATTTTCACCATCTGTTTTCAGTCATGCTGTTTTCCAAAATGATTTAACACCTCTGAGTTCTGCAGCCTAACCCTTCCAACTCCAAAGCTGAGTTTAACCAATACACAGATAAATTAACTCAGGCCTTGAAGAGTTTTCATATCATAAAGTTTTACGTAAGTTTTAACAGTAAGACCTGTTTAATCTGTTTCAGTAGCTTGTTTGTTTTGTGTAATTATTTTCATTCAAATGTTCAAATGATATTTCTCTTTCCAGGACTTTTACTCTTTTCCAAAGGCCTGTACACCAGATTTAAAGGGGCTCTTGCATTATGAAGAAAGCACTCAAAAGTTATTTCAGTGTGATGGGATTATATGGAAATTCTGGAATTCCCAAAGCAAGGTAAAAATGTCACCATGAGTATGCATCTAAATCAGAGCATGGAGACTACGATGAGTAAGACTCTTGAGCAAAGGACCTTCCTGTAACAGCTATGGACTTGTACAGGGAATAAAAGAGTTGTCCGGAGTCAAGTTTGCTGTCACCAGAAAAAAAGATTCCCAGAGACACGATGAGGGCTGGCTTGATTACTGGGGCTGCCTTTCCTCTCTGTCACCCTCTCTTGTCACAGGTGCTTCTGGACAAACAACGCGAGCACTGATGTCGTGGTGCTTGTGGGGATGTGGGCATGAGACAGTCAGTGAATGAAGTCTGTGAGAGAATGAGTGGGAGTTAGCTCACTTAGGTATTCTGCAAACATACATCCCTCCCCGGCACATAAGATGAATTTTGTCATGCTGAATTTTGTTGCACTGCATTCCCTACA